>NW_015386239.1:423975-533238 GCF_001527695.2 Protobothrops mucrosquamatus
AGAAATATATAGGGTTCTCTTTCCAGATGAAGGGCTACTGGCAAGGGATGGACTGCACCTCATAAGAACTGGAAACAATATATTCAGAAAACGACTGGCTCATCTTATCAAAAGGGCTTTAAACTAAAATTGAGGGAGAGGGGAGGCAAACTTTATGACCTAATTCCAATCAAAATAACCAATCACATAAGGAGGAAGGGAGTAAAGAGAAAAAAGAAATAAAAAAAGAAAAACATTATGAAATAGTGAGTGATGGAAAGGATGGACATTCCAGTTACAAAGTAGGAGATACAAGAAACATACCCAATACCAATAAAGGACTCAAATGCCTATATACTAATGCTCAAAGTTTAGGGAACAAACAGGTTGAGCCTGAAGTATTAGTACATGAAGGCAGATACGATATAGTTGCTATTACTGAAACCTGGTGGGATGAAACTCATGACTGGAATGTACTGATAGAAGGATACAAACTATTCAAAAGAAACAGACCCAACAAAAGAGGAGGTGGAGTTGCATTATCTATAAAAGATCGCTACATCTCTATAAAACCAAGGGTGAAAACCTCCTTGAATCCACATAGGTCAATATAAAAGGGGGGAAAGGGGGAAAAAATGACATACACCCAACCAAGCAGAAAAGGGAGTCAAGCTATTCTCCAAAGCGCCTGAAGGCAGGACAAGAAGCAACGGATGGAAACTAGTCAAGGAGAGGAGCAAATTAGAACTAAGGAGAAACTTCCTGACAGTTAGAAGAATTAACCAGTGTAACAACCTGCCTCCAGAAGCGGTGAATGCTCCAACACTGGAAGTCTTTAAGTAAAGACTGTACAACCATTTGTCTGAAATAGTATAGGGTTTCCTGCCTGAGCAGGGGTTGGACTAGATGACTTCCAAGGTCCCTTCCAACTTCTTTATTATTATTAAAACAAACAGACCGCTAATGCCCACGTGAGGCTGGGGGCAGGTCTAGCTCCCACACACATGCACAAACTGGACACTAGTGCCCACGCAGCAGTGTTAGTGTGAGTGGGAGGGTGCATGCACACGTGCGTATACTTGCCAGGCATTCCTGAGGCACAGTGGCCAATAGGCCACGGCCCAGTACCAGGCCATGGCCCACAGGTTGGGGACCCCTGGATTAGAAGACCTCCAAGGTCTCTTCCAGCTCTATTCTGATTCTGATTCATATAGGGTTCAGTAAATATATACTATTAAACTTCTATTTCAGTTTTTGAGATGTGTTGGACTATAACTTCCACCCATCTAAAAGGAATGAAAGAAATACACTGCAACACATCTGGAGGGCGCCTGTTTGGAGAAGGTTCACATAAACAGTTTTTTCTTGGAAGAAAGGAGAGAATCTTAGAGAAAAAATTCTAGGACTCAGTAGGACTGGGTTAAACAACAGGACATAACAAAGTATCATTTAAGAACAGTCACTCTCTTATAAACTATGGAAAATCCTTAAAAATCATGGCATGGACTTTGATAGTAAAGAATAATGTTAGCAAATGCTGCTGTAGTAGTGGACTTTGTTTCTACCAAATATGAAGATTAAAGTATTAAATCAATGGCCTACAATTCATCATCATTTAGTTTTTGTTTTCTTGCAGCTTTCTTTAGTTTTCTTTAGCTAGTCCATTTAGCTTTCATATCCATGCAATTATTATGTTTCTGATTAATATCTTAAAAGATTAATTAAGATAACCAAACAAAGAGAAGTAGATGATTGTGTCAGTACCTTTGCTGAAACAATGATACTAAGGATTCTGTGGCATTGTGAACTGCTAGTTGCTAATCTTTCAAGTTAAAGTTTGGAAGTGGCATCTCTTTTTATATTAATAACATAAATGAAATATAATATATTGTGAGACACTGTTTAATATGCTTATTTTTTCTTAATCAGGTTGAATACTTATGTATATACTTCCTAATGTAACTTATCGTTTACTTTTTCATCCTTGTTTGCCACATAACTTTCTGTTGCTGTATGTTTTCCTGCAATCTACAACAGGACATTTTCACAACAGGGCAAATTTTTTCAGCATCATTAATGTACTTTTCAGCAAAGAAGGAAGGAACAGTAGTTGAAGAAGTCACAGGGAGACATCAAAGCTATTAAAAAATATGATATTTGAGTGCAGCATATCAAGAGATGGTAGAAGTGGTTTTCTGAAAGGGTTTTCTTGAGGATGTTTCTTTACACATCCCATTAATCTTTCAGAGACCTTATTTAATTTCTCTAAATACCAGCACTGTGCTGCTATGGTTATGGATCAGTTTGTTCCTGGGAACCTCTGAAGCATGTTGGAATGTCTAGGCTCATTTGGGTGCATTCTCTGCAGTTTGCAATATGATCCCTAAAGGCTCTGGGGGCCTAGCAAAAACACAAAAATTTGTAAAGGAGATACTTGCTAAATGGTCAATTTGGTGCAATTTTCTATTATACTTTTTAAGTGTGTTTTGTTTTTATATGCTTAACGTATCTATATACCTAAGAGTCTTGATTTAAGCCTAATTCAATTTAGGATAAACTCATTGATCCAAGCCTACTGCCTGAGAACCAAATCACATAAATTATGTGGAATTTAGTCTTCAAATAAGGTCTTTTGTTCTAACCCAGGATAAGCTAGGATCTGAGCACATCAAAATCAGGATAGAATATTTTTCACCACAATGTATGTTCACATAAATAGAGTCCTCTATACCTATGACTGGCTGTATTTGGAGGTATCCCAAGCATTCTGCTAAGCCCTTTTCATCTCCCTCTTGATTACCCTTGGTCAGACATACCTCAGTGTGTCTTGTTACTGGTAATAAACTGCAACCATACCATATCCCACAGACTGGATGATAAATAGTTCAAAGCCACATATTAATCATTGTTTGAGTAGTTAATCCAACAACCCAAAGACCTCCCAAAGTACTGTATGTCTAAAATTATCAATGTTGATATCACTTCAGGCTGGTAGTCTTGTAACAGCACAACTCTTTCTCTTAAATTGATCTCCATCTCTGTCTCTAGCTTATGTTACTTCCCAAATTTAGATTCAATGATTCAATAATTAAAGGAGTTTTTGGCCAGAATGATGGACTCATGCATTTTCAGATTCTCCATATATGATCTAAATGAATGATAGATGCTTTTGAAAATTGTGCTGAATGATCATACGAAAAATATGACTCTGTGATGTTGCATAATAAATACAAAAACATGGAAGGGCCAGGTATATGGCATTATCATTATAAGTCTTCAACGTACCTGGAAATCTTCCTCTTCACATTTATAGAATTTTTCAGTTTTTTCTTCTTAATCATAACTGCAAGCTTTGAAACTAATTATTTCTCAAATCTATGTGATTAAAGTTTTTTTTATAAAAAAAATCAAGTTCCTACTGTAGTTACATTTTTGCCTTGCATTCATATTTTGTACCTATATTCAAACTGGCGTTCCTCCCTGCAGATAATACAGATTAGCAAAAGGTTAGCAAAATACAGTTGTCAATAAGAGGCAGTTTGGTTTAGTGGCTAAGGTACCTGGCTAAGAAAGTGAGAGACCATGAGTTCAAGTCCCGCTTTGGTCATGAAAGTCATCTGGGTTATTTTGGGTCAGATGGCTTTCTCTCAGCCCAACCCACCTCACCGTGAAAATAAAAGGAAAGTGCATTGGATATGTTCTCTGTCTTGAGTTATTTGTAAAAATAATAAAGGAAGGAAGGAAGGAAAGAAGGAAGGAAGGAAGGAAGGAAATGTTAAACTAATTACTTATTTGCTATAGTCCCTAAAGAAAAACCTAGTCTACAGCGTGGAAAAGCTGTGAGCCATTATGACTTATACAAAACAATATTCTTTACAACCACTATAGTATAATATAATTATACTATAATTGATCATACTTGACTAATAGTTTGAAAGGATGACTAGCAGCTTTCTGAACCCTGTTTCATCCTGGTACACTATTGTTTTCTTAAAAGGAAAACAAATCATTATGACTTTGCAGAAGACAGAGCAACAATAAAGCAACCTTGCATTATTTTGTTTTGCTTTAGATTTACATTTTAGCAGAATAACAAAAAATTAATTTGTTTAGGAATATTTTTGTTTCAAAATAGATTTGAGATTTATTTTAGTAAATATTTTTGATTTAGCTTTCCTGTGAGATTTCATATATCTTTTCCTCAATCCTTTATTTTCCACACCATTTCAACAGAAGAACAGTTCAAGATTACCTCCCATCGGCCGGTACGCTCCCACAGAGTGGGTCTCCTCAGGGTGCCGTCAGCCAGACAGTGCCGGCTGGCGACCCCCAGGGGGAGGGCCTTCTCGGTGGGAGCTCCCACCCTATGGAACGAACTACCCCCAGAGATCAGGGTGATCCCGGATCTCCCTTCCTTCCGCCGCGCCCTTAAGACATGGTTATTTCAGCTAGCAGGACTGGCCTAAGGGGTAATTTTTATCTGGGTTTTAAAATAATTTTTAAAATAACAAAGGCCAAATTAATATTTCCTTTTAATTATGTTTTTAATGATGGTATTTTTTGTATTTTTGTATCTGTTTTTATTAGGCTGTTAGCCACCCTGAGTCCGCAAGGAGAAGGGCGGGGTAAAAATACAATAAATAATAATAATAATAAAAAGTCTGTGGGTATTTCCCTTTGTTACTTGAGCAAACAGGCGTATAGAAAACAGAGCCATCATCTGTGAAGGTTCCATGCATATAGTTTTCTCCTAACAGCTATCTTCTCTTTTCACAGGCTGCTGTCTGACTTATAGGCACACAAAAAGAAAAATGGTTGCATCTGGTTAAAACAATCCAATATCAGATGATTTTTCAACTCCCCGGCAATGCACCATGCCAAAAAAGTAAATCTGCCAGACCTCCCAAGCACACTAAAAATTTCCCCTCTCCTGCTCTCACTCTCTCAGCAACATTTTTTTTAAAAAAGGGGCCAGAAAGATAACATCACTAATTACCTCAAAAGGGACCCCTAATTCAGTTACATTTTCAAAGGAAGATGGCCTCATGGGGTTCAGTGTCCTCCTTTAGATTTGCCTTTTCACTATTTGTTTAAAATAAAAGTGTACAAGTGGAATATATTCACTGTAAAAAAAATGACCTTAAGTTTAAACGTTTGGATCCAATATTGGATTTAAAGGCAGAGAATTTTTTTTTGAAGTGACGCTAAAATGTCTGAAACAAGCCACATCACCTGTGATGAAAGGATTAAATTATCTTTAAGGTTCTGAAATTCATACATATAATATGCAATGGGTAAAGGATACATTACTGCAATTAAAGCAAGTTTAATGTCACTGCAATAGTCAGCCTGAATTTTAAGTACATTTTACTATAGGTCTTTTTGGGGTGGGAGTGGAAAGAAGGCATGAATTTATACTGTAGAAAAATTGGATCTATGAATGAATCAATTTGCTTCCTTCTACCATCATTTTAATATCTTGATCTTTTTTTACAGAGAGTCAAATGCTAGTAATTTTCTCATTAAAAACCAACCGAATAAAATCCTCATTCATCTGCACCATCCAAAATGTTATAGGTACAGTTTTTTTTCCAAGCTAGAGAAAAGTACGTCACATCTTTTTGACCTTTTAGGCCATATTGAAGAAAAGGAGGAATCAAACAGTTAAAGGGGAAAGCATGCAGAAATTTGAAATAAGCATTTTCATTCTGTCACATGCTGCTCTCTCATTTGAATTGTTTCTCTATGACGATGCTTCTCAAATCTTGACTTTGGGCCAGTCGCTCTCTCTCAGCCCAACCAACATGACAGGGTTATTGTTGTGGGCAAAATAAGAGGACAAAGGAGTATCAGGTATATTTGCCACTTGAGTTATTTATGAAATAATAATAAAGATGGGATATAAATAAATAAATAAATAAATAAATAAATAAATAAATAAATAAATAAATAAAATTGCCAGAATCCCTCAGCAAGTAGGTGGAATTCTAGGAGTTGAAATCCACACATCTTACAGTTGCCAAAGTTGAGAAACTGCTTTCTGAGAGATTGACAAATCATCTTTCCCCATCTCATCTTAAGTACGACATATATTTTTAACCTCTGGGCACACAAATATGACACTTTTGCCACCATCTTTGATCCAGGGAACCTAACTATTTCATTGTGTTCTCTTGGTCTTTTTCTTTTCATTTCTTGGGTTCTATTTTCAGGTCTCCTGCATCAATGAAATGTATTTATGTGAAGGCATTTCCTAGCTTTACTATACATTGTTGTTGATGTTTTTTGCAACACTAGATTACACTATGTAAAACCCTGAAATGATAACACCTAGAAAATAGATGGATTAAACTCTAATTTGCACAGTGCAAATTAGATTATTTCATATCTTTCTAGACTTTTAAACCATCTTTGTTTAAATTCAAAGTCGCCTTCAACTTGTCATCTCTTATTTTGTGGATCTCATCAGGTCCACCCAGCCACTTGGTCCACTTGATGTATTCATCCTTTCTTCATATATTTGTTTTGCAGTTCATTCATTCTCTCTATATGACCGCATTGATTTATTTTAGGATATGGATCATTGTGCTAATGCATTCAATTATTTTCACTAATATGAATAGTTGCACATAGAACTATAATTTCTCTTCATGTGTGCATGTTTTTCTATACATATATACAATAATTAGTGATTTGTCTGCAAAATTCATTTCATGTATTTGATAGATTACCATTCAGATATGAAATGAGCTAATTTCTGATCCATCTTTGAACAAAATATTCAAATTATATCACTATAGAATATTATTGCAAATATAAGATGGCAGCCAACTAGGACTGATTAGAGAAATACTGTAATTAGACACAATGGCACAAGGTCACTGAGGGATCCAGATATAAGTGAGGAATCATCAGGGAACACCACTATATGGTCTTCTTTAATCCTGTATCTATTCCAATTTGCTTCTTAGAAATATATGTATGACATTCTACATGATTTCCTTTTGATTATATCGTATTATTTCCATTGCAGAATTCTGCATCCAGTAAAAAATATGTGCACTTCCATATACACTAACCTTCTTTGATCAGAATAAATAAAGTAATATATCTTTAATCCTGTTATAGAAAGAAAAAAAGAGGCTTCTAGCTGTCATGAAATTTCATTCCAAAATTCTTTCTGATGAAAATGCCATGTTTATTTATTACATACTAATTGATAAGGATAGTTATTGAAACATATATTTGTTGAGAGCAGCAGGAACTCTGCTTTCTTTTATTGCCTTCCCACCGAAATCAATAACTTTCCTTGCAATCATGTAATGTTGCAGATTGAGTTTTCATCAGTGCTACATACTTTCAAAGTAGACTGTCAACAGTGATCAGAGATGCTGTTCACGACAAAGCACAAAACTCAACCTGATACTTTCAAACCTGGGCAGCCAGTCAGCAGGAAGTTCCAGCTGAGGTTCACAGTTCCAAAGTCTGCAACCTCCTAATATTTTCAAGGTTTCATATTATGCACAGGTCAACACATGGTATGCTTCTTCTAAAGTTCACCAACAGTTTAGCAATGTTTTATGCTGAGAGAGAGAGAGAGAGAGAGAGAGAGAGAGAGAGAGAGAGAGAGAGAGAGAGAGAGAGAGAGAGAGAGAGAGAGAGAGAGATTTCCCTTATTTAAAAAGAATAAAATTAAAAATCTATCTAATAAAACATTGTTTTATCTCTTTCCCTCACCTCTTTTTCATTCTGAAAAATGGCATATGGGTACTAAAGAGGAGGTTTAAATTATGATGATACGCACAAACACACAAAAATATAACTTTACCTTTTTTCAAAATGAAAATTACTCATATGTTCATTTTAGCCATTAAGGGATATATGCAAAAATAAGGACAGAGACTGCTACTTTAATACTTTTTCATCTATGCAAGTATTTTCTTTGCTCCACATGTTTGACACCATGAAAGAACTCAGACATGCATCTATAGTGCAATTAAGAACTAATAAGTGGCATCCCTAATGCCTTGGGAGGAGGTGGAGGTACAGGTGGAGAAGGATGGAACATTAAGAAACCTCAGGTGTCACCAAGGCTTTCTCGTTGACAGTTTATTGGGATATTATTTTCCACTTGATTGTTTGTCTAGTGCTCATCCATTCTTATCTGTGCATTTCTTGCTGGGGAGGATGTGTTCTGATCTTTTTGTTTCCTTTTTAAGCTTGTCTCTTTTGAATCAAACAATCAAGCAGAAGACAATACTCTAATCAGTGCTTTTTTTCTTAAAAAAAAAAAAAGGTGCCAGTACTCACACACGTCATACAACCCACCTTGCCAACCCTACAAGGTTCCATCCAAAAAAGGTGCCGGAACTCCATTCTGGGCGTTCTATGAGAAAAAAAGTCCTGACTCTAATCAAGGAATGACCAAGGAGAACACCACACACCCATCAACTCTGGCAGGGCAAGGTACTCAGTGGTGCGATTCAGCCAGTTCACACCGGTTCAGTAGAACCGGTAGCTAATTTTTTGTTGACTTCAGCAAACTGGCTGATGCCCTAGCCCTTTTTTACAAGGTCCAGAACAGACTACTGGAAGTGCGTGGACACCACTTCCGAAAGTCTGTTCTGAGCTGGGAAGGCTTCCCAGGCCCAGAACGGCCCGCTGGAAGTGCATGAACGCCACTTCCAGAAGTCTGTTCTGAGCCAGGGAGGCCTGCCAGGTCCAGAACAGCCCACTGGAAGTGCATGGACACCACTTCTAGAAGTGCAGTCTGAGCCAGGAAAGCCTGGGGACTTCTGGAAGTGGTGTCCACACACTTCTGGTGGGTCGTTCTGGGCCTGGGAGGCATCCCCGGCTCAGAATGGACTTCTGGAAGTGCTGTCCATGCAGAGAACTGGTTGTTCAGATATTTGAATCCCACCACTGAAGCTACTGTATATAAACAGGGACTACACCCTGCATTTACAGCACTGATGATGTTACCTATTGAGGTAATGAAATGCCTGCAAACAAACATCCAAGCTCAGAGAGCACCAAAGACTACATCTCTCCTAGGTCAATTGTGGAAACTGAACTATGCAAAGTGATGGCTTGGTTTTGAGAACACAGCAGGGAAGAGAAAGAGTATTAAGACATCATGTCTTATTTAGTTTTCCAGCATGTCATCCAAGCAGAAATTTGTTATTTTCTTCAGTTTGATAAAAAGCTTCCTATTGTGATTTAAGTGGAGCAAATGGAAGAAAGACTTCTAGAAGCTGAGACTGCCTTCCATGGAATGCTGCTTGTATCATAAATCAGTGTAATGGCTTCAGATTATGTTGCCTGAACAATTCTATAATACTGTGCAAAATGTACATCTGGAGTGAATATACAGCGTGACATAAAATCCCTTCAGAGCCTATCAAATAGTTTAAATTAAACAGCTTTATAGTGTTTTGTTTTCTTACATATATTTATAAGCCACCCAAATTTATATGAACCCTGGATAGTGCAGTGCACAGTAAAAATCAGAGTAATTAAAATAATATCAGACAGATAACTGTTATGCTTACCCAAACAATGCTAGAGGTCAAAATCCTACTGAAATGGTAATAATTTACCTTACTTCCTCATTGCAATGAAGGCTGTGGCCACTTGTACTTTTGGAGGTAAGGTGTTCCATAAGGTGGAGTCACTACCATGAAGATCTGATGCCTAGTTCATGCCCCATAAGTCTCACTAAGAGAGTAGACCTTAAGTAGTCCCTCTCCGAAAGGTCAGAAAATGTTAATGGGTTGCTAAATGTTATTCTACATTGATAGAATAATTCTGTCAGCAGTCCTGCCAGTTCATTTTGTTCTAGTCATAGCTTCTCAGTCACCTCCAAAGGCCGCCTCATAGAACACATGTTTCTGATCATCCAGGCACAAGTAACAGGGCAAGTAACTGTTACCAAGGCATCCTGATCAAGGGAGATCATAACTGGTGTGCTGAGCAAAAGCAGGAGTTGCAACTCCAGAGGACCTGTAAGTCACAAATGAACCCTTTCAGAGGGAATATGATCCTGTCAAGAATAATGATCAGAACTGAAGTTACAGAATTATCCTCATATTTATTGACAAAATTGCCACGCCATCTTGAAAGGATTTAATTTAAGCCTGTTTTGTCCCATTCAAATTCTTACAGCCTTCAGGAACTGATTCAAGACTTCTAAGACATCCCTGTATTTGTTTTGGCAGATAAAGTAAGACCAGAGAAAAATTGAGATTGCTACTAAACTGAGCTCTTAACAGTGCTTGTTCACATCCACTTTTGGTTTTCTGTCACCATTTTTCTAGGTATATTCTGTTCCTCAATATACCAGAATTAATGACTGGACACAGACTCTGGACTATTTCCTCTAGCACCGCTCCACATTCCACATGTTGAGCAGGTCCAAGGTGCCTGATAAATTATTGGGGAATTCTTTAAGTATTCTTTGAAAACCATGTGGATTCATAAACACCTGGAGTGGACTGTGTGAATGGGTCAGCTGCCCTTGAAGAGGTCCAGGCCTCCATGTTCTACAGTTTAACTAGGAAGTAGACTACTACTGCAAAGGTCAGTTATTAATGCCCTACATATTCAGATCATGTGTCATCTGTTCTATAGTAAAGATCAGGCCATATGTGTTGATGCCACTGATACTGATGACAACCCTCTGAATATGCAGGAGACTATGAACTCACAAGCTACATGAGACCCAACTCAGGAGACATAAGTTCAACACCACCTCAGATGAGATGCAAAAGATTATGCAGAGTGGTCTTTTGGGGGAAAAGATGAACTGTTAGTGAACCAACAACAAACTTGCTTGTAGCCCAATCCCACTTAGAAAGAATCATTTCCAAGCAGAGCTCCTTGTCAGTTCAAGAATGTCCTAAACAATCCTGGTTAATACTCCTCCACAACCTTGTTGTCACTTCTGCTGTTGAAATACAGCCAGGAAGATTTTTACCAGGGCTACATCCCCATTACAGCCCAGCCAGGTTTCAGTAATTCTCTTTGTCAAACATAGCCAAACTGCTATGCTAATTAAAACATAAGACTAAGGAAAACCTAAGTAAATATTCTAGGTTCAACAATTATATAATTATGTGGAAATGAAAAACAGAGTGGCGTTGTAGGTGTTTCTCATAATTATATAATATGGGATTAATTTTATTCTTATTCATGTTCTAACCTTAGACTGTTATGATGTAGGAGCACAGAAATGAGAATACCTGATGGTCACCTCTGCTTTTGAAAAATATGTTTTTGTGAATAACTATGGATGCAAAATACTCTGAAATAGAAACTTGTTTTAAAATTGAGAAATTAACTAAACATATTAAAGCCATAATTTGAAAACCTTAAGTAAGTTATGTTGTTGTTAATTGAGAAGTCATGCCTGACCCATCGCGACCCCATGGACAACGTTCCTCCAGGTCTTCCTGTCCTCTACCATCTTCTGGAGTCCATTTAAGTTCACGCCTACTGCTTCAGTGACTCTATCTAGCCACCTCATTCTCTGTCGTCCCCTTCTTCTATTGCCCTCAATCTTTCCCAGCATTAGGCCCTTCTCCAGTGAGTCCTTCCTTCTCATTAGATGGCCAAAGTATTTGAGTTTCAACTTCAGGATCTGGCCTTCTAAAGAGCAGTCGGGGTTGATCTCTTCTAGGACTGACCGGTTTGAACACCTTGCAGTCCAAGGGACTCGCAGGAGTCTTCTCCAGCACCATAGTTCAAAGGCCTCAATTCTTTGTCACTCAGCCTTTCTTATGGTCCAACTTTCACATCCATACATTGCAACTGGGAAAACCATGGCCTTGACTATACGCACTTTTGTTGGCAGGGTGAGGTCTCTTGTTGGCAGGGTGATGTTTATTCTTATTCATGTTCTAACCCTAGACTGTTATGATGTAGGAGCACAGAAATGAGAGTACCTGATTAAAGATATACTTTAGTATAATTTTTTAAAAAAATCAAAGCTATGCATGTAATATCTTCACAGATTTGCTCCATTGAATCCTGGATGGATGGATGGATAAATGATCATAGGTTTTCCAATTGCATATATAATTGCTCTGTTTTTCATTAAAGGAAGTCATCTTATTAAAGTATAATGCCTTTTATTTTAATACCTTTTGTGTCTTGTCTCAAGATGTAATCTCAAATTATTGTTCTGGCTGTCAGCATACTGACTAATAATCATATAAATTACCAATGAATTTATTACCAGATTATAGTGGGATCAAGTGAATGAGATGCTGCTAATGTGCAGATGTGTGTGTGGATCAGGTCAACTTTTTGGAGAATTTGCACTGAGAGTTCCATATAAGGGCAAAATATTCATATGATACATAGTATGCAATAGTTTGCAATAGTTATGCAAGCATTTTAGGATGATTCAGCATTATGAGAGTTTTTCATTAATTGAGGGCTGTTTCAAATCATGCTTTTCTTTCCAAACAATACCTTTTTCATCTGAATTATATGCCTATATCTCATTATGCCAAAAAGATGGCACTGTAAATACATGTAACCTAAATTTGACATCCAGAAGCTTCAGAATTACTTGCTTCCCATGGGGACCAAAACATATAGCTTTAATCTACTAAGTTCCCTCTCAACATATCAATTGGGCATAAGGCTACATGCTTGTGCTACTTTGTTTGAAGGTTGTCTTCCATTTGTTTCTAAACATTGGTGCCAATTGAAGATAAAAAATACAGCAGTGTAAAGGGATGAATCACTATCCTCACACAACATCTGGATCAGCAGAATAGCTACATTATATACATTATATATTTTGCTGTGGGGTTTAAAAAGAAATAACCAGAAATGGGCAAACATTTTAAATCAGTCTGTTTTCTGGAGAAATAGGTGGAAGTGAATAGTGGCATTGCAACTCTTTCAGAGATATCAAATGAACACGATGGAAGGGGGAGGGGAAGCATTAAGAGGCTCCCTGAGCCTGTCTCATCTTACTGCAGACTATCCTTCTTATTCATCAACCTATATTACATCAATCTAATGGGGGGGGGAGAACATCTGCTGAGGAGATACCTGCTGAAGAGGTTGGTCATATGATGACCCAGCAGTCTAGGTTAATCACAGAGCTGTGCCTGAGGCATTCTTGTCTTTATCTTCATGAATGGCCCATCAGTGCAACAATAAATATCAGAGGGAAGGTTTAAGAAGCAGAGAGTAAGAATAGCTATGGGACATATAGAGGGTAAACAGCTATTAGAAAGTGATTCAGTATGATAACATAGAGGAAGGGCCAATATAAAATGGTGTTAGAAGTAATCAGTTTTAAGAAACAAATGTCACTAGTCACTAGTGTTTTATAGATATCTTACCTGATGTTTAAATGGTTACAAACACCACTTAAAATTCTGGGAATGGTGGAATTTTAAGGCCAAGAAAATACCTTCTCCGGAGAGTTTCTTTCCATACCTAGTTGTATTTTGGAGGAGTGAGTATTGAAGCCAAGTAATAAACTGTCTACAGGACAGAATAAATCAGCCAAATAAGATGGCATTAGAGAGGATCATCAAATACTTCTGATTTCTACAGATCCCACACTAATGTAGTGGCTGCAGATTCTTTGGATACAATAAATAAAGTGCCTACTTTGCATCCTTTTTTCCTGATCTACTCTCAAATAAAGTATCATTCTGAATGTGCCATCAGGAAATAAGATCAACTTGTTTTCAAATTGCATATTTCTTAGAAGACATGTCTCTATTTAACTAACTAGTAGGATGTTTATGTACAGTACAATGACAGAAGGAGAAAGAGTGGAAACTCTACTAGTCAAGCTCAGCTTCTAGTGAAGGGTGGGGACGAAACACAAAGCTTTGTAGTGCTTCAAGTGTCTTTCTTGAGCCTTGCTGTTGAATTTTCCATTCCATCTGGAGTGGGTCCTCATAGGTCTTTCCTCTTCTGTCTCTTGTTAAGAGCCAGGTGGTCAAGTTTGGGAGCTGTCTGTCATTTGCTTAGAAATGGGACCCGGCTGTAGCAGACAGAAAATAGGATAAAAGTGGGGACAAAAGGCACTGGCAGCTGTGAGTAGCCTTTGGAATTCCACCAATTCCGTGGTCATTCTACTGTTAAAATTCAGCAACACCTGGTTGTGCAGTTGGTAATGGGTCCTCTTGGGAGGTTTGGAAGATTATATTAAATGCAAACAGAAAACAAATTGTTGGTAAACAAAATCTGTGCAACTTTCACTATGGGCAGAAGTTGTATGATAGCGTATCATTAAAAGCTGAACTAATCTAATCAGACTATTCACACTTTGTATTGTTTCTCAATCTAAAATGTTCAGCTCCCCATTGCTAATCAATGTGTAACAAAAAGTCTCCATGGGAAGATTCTGAAATATACTGATCTTGAAAAAGAAGCATATTGTTGGTAGACCAGCAATTGTATATTTAAAAACGATCAGTTAATATCAGAGGTTTTTAAAACTTCTCTTAATTTTTCATTTGCCTATAAGTCTAAAAGAGTATTTATTAGCAATGACTTTCACTCAGGATTACAATAAAGATGGTCCATGTAGAAAGAAAGCTCAGGATAAAGCAAGCTAGTTCAAATTGCAATCCAGTTTTTAACTGCACTGCAAACATGCTTCCATATTTGGCATCTAGCAACATAAATCATTTATATCTGAACTATTCTTTTTGTAGTATTGATTATTATGTGCCATCAAGTTGTTGTCAACTCTTAGCAACCACTTAGACAAATTTTCTCTATGACAATTCTGTCCCTAATCTGGTTTTCAGGTGTATCAACACTGCACTTAATTGCCACTGTAACTGAGTCTAATATTGATTTGTTTGATGATACAGTGGGGATTTTTTTTCCTTTGCTCAGGAGTCTTCTCCAGAATCCAGCATCAATACTCTTCCTATATTGCTTTTATAGGGAATATCAATACTTGCATGGTTCTGATCTTTGTAGGAATAAACACATTATGGCACTTGAATAACTTTTTTTAGATTTTTTATCCTGCTTTTATTCTTTGTATAACTAACTCAAGGTGGTGAACATGCCTAATATTCTTGCTTCCTCCTATTTTCTCCACAACAACAACAACCCTGTGGAGTGGATTGGACTGAGAGGGAATGATTGGCCCACGATCATTCAGCTAAATTTCATGCCTTAGGCAAGACTAGAACTCACAGTCTCCTGACTTCTAGCCTGGTGCCTTACCCACTGGACCAAACTGGCTGTTTTTTCCAAGGCTTCATGGCTGCTTGCCCAAGTATTGGTCTGCAGCATACTTCTTTATTGCTTGTTCCTTTATTGTTGATGGTTGATCCTAAAAGGCAGAATGTTCAACACTTCAATATCTTCATTGTTAATTCTAATTCCTGCAATATATTTCACAATAATTCAAGATTATGGGCTTTTTTCTGTTTTTCTCAACATCCCTTCAACATTTAATTGGTTAAAAAAGTTCCAGAGAATTCAAAGGTTTGCATACTTATTTATTAGACATTTTATTTAGCCTTAATGTATGTAGATTTGTTTCCTTTAATGGTCAAATGTGGAAATTAATATATCAATAGATTAATAATAATAATAATAATAATAATAATAATAATAATAATAATAATAATAATAATAATAATAATAATAATAATAATANTCGTTCCTTATATGCTTTAGCCTCCAGTCCCCTAATCATCTTTGTTGCTTTTCTCTGTACTCTTTCTATCTATTTGTCAATACAAATTTTTAATCAAGTCTACTGATAAAATTGTATTTTTCAGAAGGAGAAATGTTGAAATTCTTCCATGCTGTACCCTTTTCAATAAGGATTCTGGACTTCCTATACTTATTCAAAATGTTTTTGAATAATTATGAAATATAGAAAAAGTAAACCCAACAAATAGAAAATTACTTTTTTCTTATTCTTCTTTTTTTAGAGCAATGCAGTCACTAGTCCTAAAATGGAGCATTGTGTGCTTTTTTTTTACACAAATGAGAATACCAATTTGATAGTTAAAAGATCTGGATATCAATATATTTTTAAAGTTGCAGATTCATAGGGAATACAGTGTGAGCTTTTATTTTTAACTCACTATTTTATATGTCCTATGATTGATATATGGCAAACAATAGGCACTATTTTTATAGGACCAATGACTAGAAATTATCTGGGAGTATTATAAGAACAATAAGATGCTAACATTTTATGTTATTAAATACTACCTTCCAAATTTTATGCATTTCTCTTTTTTTGTGCTTTAAGAAAAAAAATTCCTTGGGACAAGTCAAATACTATATTTGCCCTGTCTCTCACAGCATCTAAGATGTAAAAAAAACACAATCTCCTTCGTAGTAGAGCCATTTGTCATCTGATACCTTAGGATAGTTTTTCTCTTCTAATGGTTGTCTAACAATAATTGATATGTTCAGTAGCATAGCACTCAATCATTTTGAATTAGAGCTTTCACTCAGCATAAAATCACTTCTCATATATTAAAAAAGGAAGAATTCTTTTTGTGAAATGTTCCTTGTATATATTGGAGAAGGATTTTATTGGTCTAGAAGATATCAGATAGAAGCATACATATTAAGCAGTTGTACAAACACGTGAAAAAATAACCAATATGCAAATTGAGGACATATTTAGGACATACACCATGCCTTGTTGGTTATCTGGAGATTTCATAGATGAATGTAGGCCTTTTTGCTAACAAGGCATGTATTCCACCACTGAGCTATAGCTGCCTCACTGTCCTCAGTGATTTGTCAAGCCATTTTAAAGCACCACAAAAACATTTCTAAAGAGAAGGAGACTATATCAGCAGATATTTGTCAGTTTCAGTGAACATCAAAAAAAAGGACCTGGAGCTGTTTTACACAATCTGCTAGCCATTCTTCAGCTTCCTCCCTGAAGTTGGTTCTCTTCAAATTGAATGCTTAATATGTTCATGCAAGTGTATGAAACCACACACATCACTTTTCTTCCTGAGTTCTTCAATCTGGATATGCTTCCTGTTTTGAAGTTGCAAACCCCAGGGCAGTGACATGCATAACAGCTTCCTTTGTAGGTGGGCCATCCTTCTACATCTTTACCACAAGGAAAGATAATCTTTTGCCTCATGCAGTGCAAAACCATGACATCAAGTTACTGATGTTAGAGGATAATTAGAAAGAGAAATACAAAAATGCAGCCTTCTGTCTCACTGAGTACTTGATCTCGTAAAGGCTTTCATTATTGAATCCAGTCTTCCCGAGCCTGAGTGCCCTCCAGGCATGTCAACTTGCAGAAATCTCAGCAACACCACCTGATCATGGAAACTGGGAGATGAAAGCCATATACAAGTAGTCCTGGACTTACAACCATTCATTTAGAGTTACAATGGCGCTCAAAAAAAAGTGGCTTATGACCATTTTCCACACTTATGACCATAGCAGCATCCCCATCGTCAGGTGATCAAAATTCAGATGCTCGGCAAGATGCTTCTTCCATGGTGTTCTGATTTGACATTCAGTTTAGGAATTACAATTCTAAAATTCAGTTGGGTAAAGTTTATTTTAAGATGCATTGACTTAATATACCACTAATAGTAATAATTAATAATCCTATAATAATAATCCTGATAAAGAAAGGCACTGTAAGTGGTTCTTTGCTCATGCCCAGTTATAAACTCTTTAACCTTCATTAAATAAGTTGCAATCTTCTTCAAAGAGCAGGTTTATAGTTTATAAATATCCGTGGATCTAACCCTGTCACTTGACATGCAAATGACCTTGGCAGCGTGGGACCCCTTTACCTGGATTTGCTGATGTGCTTGCCACATGGATTAGTTATAACATGTATTTGTGATCTATGCTCTGCAAATATAATGATTGGATTACTGGAATGTGAGTCTATTCTTCAAAATTAAGAAGAAACTTCAACATTATGCAGCTGTCTGATTTTTAAGTGATACTGATAGATCAGGTAATTATTTCTTAATCAGATTGATCAGTTATGGGTTATCAACTTTTTTGGTCAATGAGCAAATTTATGAATATGATATAAGTATTCTTATAAAGTGGCTGCTACAATGAGAGTATCCAGAAACAAAAAATTAGCTAATCTCAAAAGTTAACCAGAGTTGCCCCTGCTTAATATTTAAATGAAGAACAGCTGGCAATTTCAGGACTGTGAAGTATATACAAAATACAATGGACAATGACTTCCATATTGTTATTGTTATTATTGTTATTGCTATTGCTATTGCTATTGTTTTACAAGAAATGTACATGGATAAAATTGCTTGACATGACTCCATTAAACTGATGAGAATCATCTTCACCATTACCTACTCTACAGTATATGTCTCCTGGGATTGTCTAGCTAGCTCCTTTCTTCACAGCTATTCTTCTAAGCTGGATTGCTATTCAAATACCCCAAGCAAAGAGGGCATGATGGGGAAAAAAGAAATAGCACTGAGGAGTATTTTTTAAATAAATAACTAAATGCACTCCAACTTAAAAACAAAGATCAGTGAAGAACAATGCTAGATGTTTCTTCATTAAACTATAGACTTTCCTCCCTCATTCATAAACATACATACAGTTTATGCTACACTGATATCACTTTCTCTGGTTGTTTTCTACCCTTCTTTCCTCTCTGCACTCATATAAACATATATGGGATTTTGGACACATGGTATTCCATGTATTCTGGTAGTAAACATTTTCCATTTGTACTGATAGTCACTAAAATAAAGAAGGCAGTTTGGAGGTACAAGGGGACAAAAAAAAGCAGACAAAATAATCATTCCAGCTACCCTATTTTCCAACTAAACAATGGATTGCAGCCAACCTTATAGAGTTATTACTCTATGAATGCTATTCTATGAATGTTCTGAAACAGTGTTGGAAAAGCAGATTATGCTTGAAGCTAGTACTTTTGCAGGTCTTTAGCTTAATATTTTTTTAAAAAAAAAAAGCAATGAAGGAGAAAGCCAAGCAGGCTTCATTTAAAAGTGCTAATGGAGATAATGTTGATCCATGGGTGCCATGTTGTGGAATTAAGACTATCATTGTTATAGTGACTATTCATTCACTTCCAAGATCCTAAATAATGTGAGATCTAAATATGTGGAGAATTTTCACATAAGATACTTTTGTAAGATTTTATATAGTTTGGTAGAGTAAAACTATAAGGGTCTTACTTGTGATTATTTTATCTGTAGAATGCCCTTCACACTGACCTTTGCTAATGACAGTTGATACTATCATTATTTTTTATATCAAGCTATCTTATTTTCCCAGTCATTTTATCATATAATATTCTTTTGAGCTATATTCATTCTGTTTGTAATGCTTCTCATCTCTTGTTTAAAATTCCTTTAAGTTCCTTCTATCTATACTTGTCTTACATTTCTTACATTTTGATCTATTGCTGTAATTTTTGACAAATATCTTAGATATATCAAGAAGTATTAATAGTCATAATTGCTATAATTATAAGAATAGTGTGGAAAGCCTTCTGTTTGACAGATTGTTCAATTAAACTAAGACTTCCAACTTTGGATGGAAATGATTGCCTAGCTGAAACTTTCCTATTTCGTCTACTTAATATATGCAATTGCTGACACTGGGATGTGCAAAAACTTTGGCATGCAAAGAGTCTGTTACACATTCTTCTTATCATGTCCTGTCCCTTCTTAACTTGCCTCTCTTAGATCAGTTTCTAAACTATGAACTTCTTGAGGCTCAGGTCTGCACTTTGAGCTTTCCAATAGTATATGGTAGATATTTTTATTATAGTTTATTATGGTTTGTCACATAGTCAGGCAGACATTTAGGCAGGATTTAGCAATTTTATCCATTTATCAAGTTATTCTCAAGTATCTGAAATAGGCAGATGCTGTTGTTTGATGGTGTTAAACTTATTGCCACAGAATGTAAGCTGTTCCAAAATTGCCTTTTGCTATTAAATGATGGTGATTTTGTCAAAATCAATGGTATTCAAGTGGTCCAGATTACACTCAAAGTGCCTATTACTATTGGTACTATCACTGCTTTCTTTTGCTAGTTATTTCACTTTTATTTGGTCATTGTATTTTATGATTTTCTCCAGTTTTTTTCTCTTCTCTTCTCTTCTCTTCTTTTCTGCTGTTTTTAGATGCTGCCACATCCACTATCCAGACTTTTTTGCCTTTTTTATTGACAGATATTATTATTAGTAGTAGTATAGTATTAGTATATTAATATAGTATTAATATATTTTAAATAAAATATTAATGATAACAAAGATGAAATGTATTCTTATGCAAATTAATTTATATATAATATAAAAATAAAAGAATGCAATAAGAAAAAATACCTGAGAATGTTATAATATATAACCAATTCAAGAAAATTTGATAAATTCCAAATAATAGAAATATAGCAAAAGAGAATATGTATTGCTTTGACAATAGGAACATTTTAAACTCATTTCAATGAATTTCAAACCAAAAGACAGTATAAATTATTTGCTGCAATTTGTTTTCAAACTTTATTTGCTTTATCTCACTGCTAGTTATGGTAAACTTTTTTTATTTCTTCAACTATCCTAAATCAGATCATTTATGTAAAAGTAACTGTCATTCTGTAATCCAAAGTCCAAAATGGCAGGAAGATAGCAGACAAGCATTCAAATCAACTTCAAAAGGCAAGGGCTGGGGGGAAAGAAAAAACACCTTACAATTCTCATAACAGTTTGTTTCAATAAAAGCATACACCTGCAACAAGAGACCTTAGTTATTTGCAGATGCTGATCTCCAAAGCCATAAGCCCAGTGATTTCTCAGATTTAGGTTTTAAAAGCTGACGGGATTGACCTATTGACACCTCTGAACCAGTGACCTTCAGGTGGGAAGAAGCATTGTTAGCAGTGGATGAGTAGATTGTAAGTCTGGATTGTTTTGATGTTTAGAATATCCATTTCATCTTGGAACAAAGAAGGATAACATAAAGATGAACTGGGAGGGAGAAATGACACTGCAATTGAATTGAATTTCGGCTAGAAAAGAGAACCTGAACATTAAAAAAATTGAATAATAAATAATTTATCCATCTTATCTTATTCTATCTATTTGTTTATATTTTTGAAGAACTGTATTGTCTGTTAGCTTTATTTCTGGAAACTGTTGGGATTGTGTCCGCTGCTTATTACGACAAAGTGTTTTTCATTTCATTTCTGTGAAAAGCAAAATATAGTTCATCATTAGGACTCTGTGCATGGTGCCCCTCCAAATTCAGGCAGACCTTCAAACCAGACTGCCACAGTGATCCCAGTGGAGGCCATGCTCAACTTGGAAAGTTGAGTTGGTCTATCTCTGTGTCTTGAATCAAAGCACTAAACTGGGCTGCTTCAATCTGGCCAGCTGCTTTGCTCAAATGGAAAGAGGGCACCACATGTGCAACCCCACATTTTAACATCTGGATTGAAGCTGCACAGCACTTAGGAAAACATGGCTTCAATCTAAGACACTGCTTCAAAGAGGCACTTTGATTGAAGCTTCATCAAATCAAACTGCCTCTTCAGAATTTCACCCAGCAGTAACAACCACAGAGCAGGCAATATCAATGTCGCTGCATTTGAAGGTTCCTACTCTCTGTAACATAAAAGAGAATTTCTGATATAGTCCTTCAGGATTGATGAAAATACCTTCCATGAAGTTTAGCAAAATATGATAAGAAGAACGCAGACTTTGTATCTATTCAGTAGGGCTTCTTCAAGTAGCAATGTCTAGATCTATAGTCAAAGTCACTATATTTCTATCTGCTAAACATGCTTTTTGCATGTTTTTATGATAATGATACTTTCTGACATAAACATTAATCTTTCCTTTACCATTATTCATACTGCATTATTCATACTCACACACACACACACACACACACACACACACACAATGACCCATCATTGAAATGGTAACAGCAAAGACTAACAACAATATTTACAATGTGGAAACTTCCGGTCCTGCGCGGTAGTGACTGGTCACGGGCTTGTGGACTGCTGCACCCCCGTGGCTAATTTTCATCCTGCCTGGAGACCCTAATGGGTCCAAGCTGCCCCGGAGAGGCGGCAAAGAAAGAAGCAACTCTGGAATGATGGCGGTCATTCCATTCATCTTGGGGAAAGCCTTCTAACCCGACAGGAGAAAGGCTGTATTTCACCAATCAGCCCAAGCTACTTGCAACCAAAATCCAAAAGAACTAACCAGCACAACAGTAAACAGTGTGCTTGAAACTGGGTGAGGAATCTGATTTTCCTTTTTCTATTCTACACTTAATTTCCTGGAAAAGATCCCCAAGAAGCAAAATATCTCCAAAAGTGAAGGAGGGGGACTTCCTCCCCACCCTTATACTAACGGAAGCGGCGAATTAAAATTTCCATGGAGGATCAAAATATATGGTAGTGAAATAAATTTGTAAACCTGAAAGCTAAAATTTAACTTTGGACAAGTTTAAGATTGTTGAATGCTTAAGACTCTCATTTTAAAGACCATTGTTCATATTGAAAACTAAATAGAATTTAGGGAAATTATAATGTATAAAAAAGAAAAAATGTTTTGAATAAGAGTTAAAGGATTAGATGACTAGACACATTAAATGGAAGATTTAAAGATTAAATATATTTTTATTATGGTTAAAAAGAATAAGAAATTTTGGGAATGAATATGTATTAGCTTAGGAGGAATATATATTTTAAGTAGTATTTTACTTTTTATGTTTCTTTATTCTTGCTCTCTTTTCTTTTTGTTTACTGTTTTTACCTATTCTTTAAGAAATGTAAAGTGTTGAGATGGTTTATATGGGAAAAATGGATTTAAATCTTTAAATGTAATTAACTGTTGAGAAAATCTTAACCAGCAAGAATACTTTGAACTTTATGGGAGAAACAAATCTAAATAAGGACTATAACAGGATATAAAATGAAGCAACCAGAATGATTAGATAGAAAAGAAATATTATACTGATGTGATCGTTATTTTTATGAATATTGGGAAAAATCATATATGTAACTGTTATTTATCAAAATAATAAGAACTGTATTAATTCAAGGTTTGCAAAGGAAACATTTTGGGGAAAAGGGAAAATCAACTACTGTAAATGTACTATGTGGATTATGGATTATAAAAACCAATTGTTAATGATTTTTCTTTACAAATGTAAACCCAGCAAACACACTGTTTACCAACTATTAAGTGATTTATGTTTTTTTAAAAAATCAATAAAATATATGTTAAAAAACCAATATTTACAATGAAATTCTTTTTATTGTTAGTGGATTTGGATTTTCACCCTGTTTTAATAGTCAAAACCACCTCATCAAACTGGATCTCCTGCTAGTTATATTTACAGTAATGTATTAATGTTTACTGATTACCCAAACTATTCTTTTACACCTACAACTTCAAACAGTGTTTTCCAGGTAATCCAACAGTGTACTTGTTAATACAAGATAGAAACTAAGAATCAAACTATGTAACCTGTAAAATGTACATAATACAGCTATAACTTTTTAATTTTTTTCTTAAAGAAAACAAATAACTGAAAAAGGAAGCAATCTCCTACATGCTTATATGTACATAGAACTTTAAATAAAATTTTCAGTAAAGGATGTTTGCATTTCATTCAGATTTCCCATGCACAATCTGTGTCTTAAGCAACAAGTTCTAAAGTTGCAAGTATCATCAATGTTTTTGTCCACTGAATATTGAATGCCAAATATTTATTTTTTCAACGTTGAAAACAAGTCTATTAGCAATAAGAATGACAGATAGAGAATCTATTTTGTTATCTAGCCAATTTCTGCATAATAGGTATATAATTTAAAAGAATATAGACATCTAAAATATTAAACCCTCTCTTGAAATCAAATTAGTATGAATAATGGCTTATTAGAAATCAGGATCTCTGATTACTCATAAAAATGAATTATAAAAATGTTACTTTTGTAAGATAAATCATCAGGACCATTGCAGGTAGGAAGAGAACAACCTTAATTTTTCAGCAGTACAGCCTCTCTGTTAACTAAAAAAAGTTACCGGATATTTGAAAAAATAAGCCTTAGTTGGCATAATTTTTATTGTTTAATTAAATTTATGTTCCATCCAACTCCTAATAATTTTATATATTATGTAATTGAGTTCTAACAAACAATATTCTGGATGAGAAAAAATCCTTGGTAGCTATTATACATCATCTCATCATATTTACTAGTGGCAAAATTATATAATATAAAAGTATATAAAATAACATTTTAGCATAGTCAGGTATGTTTGTCACTCCAAATTTCCTCGAAGGGAGGACCTGTTTCCTCAAAATAATATATAATATATATAAATTTTATAGAATCACCATGATATGGCAAAGTAATTAAAGTCCAGTTAAATGTGAGTGTTTTTGATGAAGTGCTGATGGGAAGCTAAATCCTGGAGTGAATTCTATTGGCAGAAATTTACAACACCTGCTTAGCCAAACTCATTGGCATTATAGAATAGATACAAATAAGTAATATGAAATTGGAGCTGAGTGATTCAAAATAATTTTAATAATAGTTGACCCATTTAAAGCAGATGAAGGATAAGATAAGTCAGGGATAAACTGAAAAGGCCATGTTAATTGCCTGTGTAACCAGAAACAACATACTTCCTCATCTGCTTCAATCTCCCTACCATTCCGCCCTTTAATTTTCCTAAATGGTTGGTCCTGCTGCTGAAGAGATAAAATATTCAATATTGGAAAAGGTTCAGATGTTCCAGCTAGGTCTAAGCTACATTTTTTTTCCAAAATGTCATCTTGATTTGCGCTTCTCTTTTCCTCTAATGAACAGACTAAGGGATTACAAAGCAAATCTGGAAACTAAATTTCGTTAATGAAATTATTAGATATGCCAACAAAATAGCAGCTCCTTCAGTGTCATATCCCTGATGTGTTGTGTTGGAGATGAGGGGGAACCTGACAGATGCATATCAGATAAACAATCTTGTCTTTCACTGAGTTTCATTAGTTGGTAATAGTGAAATGAATGTATTAATTACAAACAAAATTATTCTGAAAAAATTACATTTGTTTTCTATTAATGGCATCATCTGATGCCATCAAATATTAAAAAGAAGAAATTCAATTTGATATAAACTTCTACAGTGAAAAAGATATTATAAGTGGCATGAATCTTTACATTGTGGTAGGTAAATGCGATAAACACACAAGTCTTGTAATTGGTGTAGAGTGATTAATTGCATTAAGATATTGCCAATTTTGATTGAAGTCCCTCACCTAAAAAGAGATATAACATCCAATATTAAACAATTTATATAGCTCAGGGATGAGCCCAATAGATAGAACCTATGCAGTAATAAGATACTGCTACTACAGCAACTACTACTGTTATAGTTATTATTACAGTCTGACAGATATAAGGTATTATAATTAAATTAAGGAAACAAAATCCAACCCATTTAAGCTGCTGTGTCATTAGTGCTTGGGACACAATCTTGAGCCCCATACAGGTAGTCCTCGGTGTACAGCTATTTTTTTTAGCAACCATTTGAAGTTACAGTGGTGTTGAAAAAAGTTACAACCAGCTCTCACACTTAAGTCAAAGCGCCCACAATTGACTGATTGATTAATCCTTTCATCTTTGCACTTCTAGAAGTGTTTTTGCTCCTTTGCCATACTGATACTGAAATGAGAAGGAAAACTAAAAGTAAAAGGCACTAAATGTACCTAATAGCCAAAGAAGAAACAGTGCTCAGAAACCATTAATTTATTACAGTCCAATACATTTTGGAAAACAAAGTTTCCCTACCGAAGGTATTTTGCATGCTCCAAAACATAATACTGGAAAGTTTTGCAGAGAGAAGTTTACTTATTTATTTATTTATTTTTATCTGCTGACTTTTAATATAACTTCTTTTTTATAAACAAAGCAGGGTTAAACATTATTTTATAATTTTGAAAATTACATTTACTGCTAAAATTAAATTTACTGTGATGAATGGCTCTGGGAAGAACTTAACATTTAATACAATAATCTAAAGAATAGAAGAAGTAAGTTGAAATCAAAGGGGCTGCTTTTTATAGACTCAGTATCCAATTTAGTTTGAAGTCTTGCGCATTCAGGTTAACACATAAAGTAGATTTGTACACAGCTATACAGGAAGTATAAATTTACCATGTGATGTTTCTGGGTTGGAACATACTTTTTCAGATAAAGATACCATTGCTCAAATTGTATTTATAAATGTGTTTTATGGGTAACAAATAAAAGTCAGATCACTCAGTTTTAGAACACTAGCTGTGTACCCAAATTTTTCATGAACATCAAAGAAAAACTAGTATTCAATTATCACTGAGTCCAAAGAGGTTGCTCCAACTGATGGAATGGGACAACTCACCACAGCCAACCTACTGCATCTTTTCTTAAGGCGTTTTAAAGTAATTGGTTTGTGTGTTACAGTGATGCTGTGTGGTTGTAATGCTCTGTTAGTTACTTTTGCAATGTTTTTGATGTACTGTTGTCCTTTCCATAGCTTGTAATAATAATAATAATAATAATAATAATAATAATAATAATAATAATAATAATAATAATAATAATAATAATAATGTTGGAAGGGACCTTAGAGGCCATCTAGTCCAACCCCCTACTCAGGCAGGAAACCCTATACCATTTCAGACAAATGGCTGTCCAGTCTCTTCTTAAAAACTTCCAGTGTTGGAGCATTCACCGCTTCTGGAGGCAGGTTATTCCACTGGTTAATTGTTCTAACTGTCAGGAAGTTTCTCCTTAGTTCTAGGTTGCTTCTCTCCTTGATTAGTATACAATCAATTGCTTCTTGTCCTGCCTTCAGGTGCCTTGGAAAATAGCTTGACTCCCTCTTCTTTGTGGCAGCCCCTGAGATATTGGAACACTGCTATCATGTCCCCCCTCGTTCTTCTCCTCATTAAACTAGACATACCCAATTCCAGCAGCCGTTCCTTATATGCTTTAGCCTCCAGTCCCCTAATCATCTTTGTTGCTATTCTCTGTACTCTTTCTAGAGTCTCAACATCTTTTTTACATTGCGGTGACCAAAACTGGATGCAGTATTCCAAGTGTGGCCTTACCAAGGCATTGTAAAGTGGTATTAACACTTCACGTGATCTTGATTCTATCCCTCTGTTAATGCAGCCTAGCACTGTGTTGGCCTTTTTGGCAGCTGCAGCACACTGCTGGCTCATATTTAAGTGATTGTCCATTAGGACTCCGAGGTCCTTCTCACAGTTACTACTATTGAACAAGGTACCCCCTATACTATACCTGTACATTTGGTTTTTCTTGCCTAAATGTAGAACCTTGCTTTTTTCACCATTGAATTTCATTTTGTTAGATAGTGCCCAGTGTTCAAGTCTGTCCAGATCCTCCTGTATCTTAAGCCTGTCTTCTGGAGTGTTGGCTATTCCTGCCAGCTTGGTGTCGTCTGCAAATTTGATGAGTTCCCCATCCAAATCATTGATGAAGATGTTGAAGAGCACTGGGCCTAGAACAGAGCCCTGGGGCACCCCACTACACACTTCCCTCCATGTAGATGCGGTTCCATTGAGGACCACACACTGAGTACGGCTGGTCAGCCAGCTACGTATCCATCTGGTGGTGATGCTGTCTACCCCACATTTTTCTACCTTGTCAAGTAGTAGGTTGTGATCTACTTTATCAAATGCCTTACTGAAGTCCAAGTAAATTATATCCACAGCATTCCTCTGATCCACTAATTTTGTCACTTGGTCAAAGAATGCAATAAGATTTGTCTGGCATGATCTGTTTTTGACAAAGCCATGTTGGCTTTTAGTAATGACTTTGTTTGCCTCTAGGTGTTCGCTGATTCGTTGTTTGATTATCTTTTCCAGAATCTTCCCAGGTATTGAGGTCAGGCTTATAGGTCTGTAATTTCCTGGGTCCATTTTTTTCCTTTTTTGAAGATGGGAACTACATCAGCTCTTTCCCAGTCCTCCAGTAGTTCCCCAGTGCTCCAGGATCTTTGAAAAATATAGTTCAGTGGTTCTGAGATCACATCTGCCAGTTCCTTGAGAACCTTTGGGTGTAATCCATCTAGTCCTGGTGATTTGAACTCGTCTAGGCTGGACAGATGCTCACTTACCATTTTCCTGCCTATCTTAACTTGTGTTTCTATTCTGTTTTTTATGGCACTATTTTTGATAGGTTGGTCTATTTTTTCCCTTTGTGTAAAGACAGATGCAAAAAACAAGTTAAATAGTTCTGCTTTCTCCCTGTGGCTTGTCACCTTCTTGCCACTTTCACCCACTAATGGACCAATCATTTCCTTCACTTTTTTCTTGTTTTTTACATGTTGAAAGAAGCTTTTTTTGTTATTTTTGACTTTGGTCGCAAGCCTTAGTTCATTTTGAGCCTTAGCTTTCCTCACTTCATCTTTGCAGGCTCAGGCTATTTGCTGATATTCTGACTTAGTTATGTGCCCCTCTTTCCACTTTCTATACTTGTCCTTTTTATCTTTCAATTTGTCAGAGAGTTCTTTATGCAGCCATGCTGGTTTCTTTTGAGAGCTGTTATTTTTTCTCTTTGTTGGTATTGTGCTAGGCTGTTGGTTGTGTTATAGTGGGTTGAGTAGTCAGGCACTTTTTGATAAAGTTTTGTGGTATCCTTTTTTGGGGGGGGAGAAGTTGTATAAGTGGTCTAGCCCCTTTGCTACCCAGGTGATAACAAAGAAAGAATATGAACAGTTCCACACTAATAGCATACCACAATTTCACATAAACCATTTTGAAACCAACTTAAGCCTTGCTTTTGCCAACCACAAAATGCAAAGAATAGATGGAAAACAACATGAACCAATCAGAGGTCATTCTTTATTCTTTTCAGTTGACCAACTGGAAATTCAGGTAATCCATAGAATTTATCAAGTCAGCTTTTCCAAATAAATAATCACAAAAGATAAATCAAGTATGTAGCACATTAAAAATAGTGCATATATTATAACCAGAAGAAAAAACAAAAAAGAAGAAAGATTTTGGAAAGCTTTCAGGACTGCTTGCCGAAATCATGCAGCTATGGTACTCTGACCAATCCATGCTGATTACATGGCAGTGCTTTCAAATTACTAGGATTATATCAGCAAATTAAGCTCACGCAGAGCTTTGCACAAAATAATAATTACAAGCACAAATTTTTTAAAGATCAAGAGTATAAATATTTAGCATTCTTCAATTAGGAAGCAGCAAGGAGCAAAAAATTATGTTTCTCAGTAGAACAGTGGAATCTGCCCACTATGACATGCTACCTCAGCTGTCATTTTTATCCAATGTTTTGCCCTGAAACTGGAATATTTATATTAAAATGTTTGGATGGAGGATCTTTTAGTCAATATGCTTCAGACCCCAGTGAAAATCTGCATTCATAGTTGAGGAACATTTAAGTATATGTTGTGCACAATATCCTAACTTTACATAAGCATATTTTGTTTGTTCAGATGCATGACTAAAACAATTATCTATTTTGTGCTGACTCAGTGTATTGTATGTACTGTATTAGTTTATACTTTTCTTACTGCATATTTAATTATACAGCATATCACAGTATGTACTACTAGTTTTATATTAACTTAGATGAGACGGTATATAATTATGATGGCCTCTCTGTAATAAACCATTCCATCAAATCATAATTAATTTAGATTTCTTAGCTCTCTGTAAAATTTACTGAAAAATTTATAGAGACTGAGAGGAAAAAGAAACATTATTTACCAATACTGTAATGCAAATAGCAAAAAAAATACTTTAAAATTTGGGATTTGTTTTTTTACTATTTGCTTGTAGCAAAACATATATAAATTGGTTGTTTAAATATTTTTGCTTGATACCATAAGAGAAATTTTTAGAGGTTCAAAGGTGAACTAAGGATGTATATGATGTTGAGTGAAGTACTTGTTTCATGTTTTCATGTATTAGCATAAGCACTCACTTATCTCCTTGGTTTTGTGATAAGTTGCTTGGAACTTGTCTCCAGGATTATCTCTTTGAGGATACATCCTTCTGCCAATATCATATATACCTGCAGAAAAACATAAGGACAATTCTGCTGATCAATCCAAGAATGATTCAGCAGTCAGGATTTAATTTAACTGGAAAGCTATCTAATTCAACTACATTTATAGGTAAAGAACTTCTAAGTATGCTTTCCATTGTTTTATTATTGCTGCAATGAAAAATCAAAGATATCTTTAAAAATCTAGAACGTAGCAGTAAATATAGCAGTAAATCTCTAGAATGTAATCAGTGATTAATATTTATGTTATTTATATGTAAGGGTGTAGGTTTATACATATGGTGTATGTAGCATGTTTAAATGTGTGTTATATATGTGTACACTTTGAGAGCAAACAACTAAATTTCATTTTAATGTGTGCCAATGTACCCACAGTAAAAAATGACAATAAATGTTATCTATCTATCTATCTATCTATCTATCTATCTATCTATCTATCTATCTATCTATCTATCTATCTATCTATCATCACTACCAGATGGATTTGTAACTGGCTGATAAACTGTACTCAACAAGTAGTCCTTAATGGTACTACATCTACATGGAGGGAAGTAAGCAGTGGGATACTACAATGTTCCATCTTAGGCTTAGTACTCTTCAATATCTTAATAAATGACTTAGATAAGGGAATAGAAGAGGAACTCATCAAATTTTCAGATGACACTAAGCTGGCAGGAATAGACAACACCTCAGAAGACAATGGATCCTATCCAACAACATGAAATTTAATGTGGAGAAAAACAAGGTTTTAGACCTGGGCAGGAAAAACCAAAGGTACAAGTACAGATTAGGCAAAGCCTGGCTCAAAAACAGTAACTGTGAGAGAGACCTGGAACTGCTAATGGACAATCACTTAAATATGAGCCAGCAGTGTGTGGCAGCAGCCAAAAAAGTTAATACAATCCTTGGTTGTATAAACAGAAGCATAGAATCAAAATCACATGAAATATTAGTACCACTTTATAAAGCTTTAGTAAGACCACACTTGGAATACTGCATCCAGTTTTGATCACCACGCTACAAAAAAGATGTTGAGACTTTGGAAAAAATGCAAACAGCAACTAAGATGATTAAGGGCCTGGAGATAAAATTGAAGAATGGTTGCAGGAATTGGATATGACCAGTCTGGAGAAAAGAAGGAGTAGGGGTGACATGATAGCAGTATTCTGCCATAAAGAAGAGGGGGTCAATTTATTTTCCAAAGCACCAGAAGACAAGACAAGAAATAATGGATGAAAACTAATCAAGGAGAGAAGCAACTTGGAATTAAGGAGAAACTTCTTAACAGTGAGGACAATTAACCAGTGCAGGGGTATCAAACTGCTGGCCTGTGGGCCGGATGCATCATAGCGAAACCGTGCCCACCCCATTGCCGGCAATGGGAAAAAAGTCATGATACATTATGACATGTCACATGACGTTGCGAGTTTGACACCCCTAATCAGTGGAACAGCTTGCCTTCAGAAGTTGTAGGTGCTTCATCACTGGAGGTTTTTAAGAAAAGACTGGACAACCACCTATCTGAAATGATATAGGGTCTCCTGCTTGAGCAGGGGGCTGGACTAGAAGACCTCCAAGGTCTCTTCCAGCTGTATTCTGATTGATTGATATTAATATTTTGTTAAAACTCTCAAAAGACAACTGCTTTTTTATTTAACGTTATTTAATGCAATAATGCTATATTCTACTGGTGTTGTAATTGGCAAATAGAACAAAATGAAAATGGAGAAAAAGGCCTGAAGGCATATATGCCAAGTAGTGTGTCTACCTGGTACCCATACCTACAATCAAGTATCAAATTTTAATATAAAACATTACATGCACAAATTTTCCTTCCAATAGACATCCAAATCAGGAGATTTGTCAAGGAAAAAACTTTTTAAAATGGTCCATTCTTTGATTATATTACATAGGAGTTATAATATCTGAATAAAGACCTTAACTTCTTTATCATGCACACACATAGGATTGTATAGTTCTGAAAATCGTATTCATACAAACATGATTTAATAAATAAATACTTGCAGCAGATTCTTTCAGATTGTTGTTGTTGATGATAATGATGATGACTGAAATGGAGAAGGAGGAGGACTGAAAAAATGTATATACTGTATATCAATTTGTTTGTTTCCCTACCAAATAGTCAAGTACCTATAAGTGTAACATGAAAACATTTCGGGTCTCCTGTACATTAGCATCACCTGCAAGATACCTTATTTGCACATAGTGATTCTCATATTTTCAAACTGTGTTGATACAGAGAAACAATTATTTTATGAGATCATCATCTATAATACCATAAGATACAAACATGTACCCAAAATCCATGACTGAAAAGCTGTATTTGAAATCAAAGCATGCTAGTCAATTATGTTATTATCAATTATTGTGACTACTCTCATTTTTCTGTTATGAGTTAAAATATTCTGTCTCTCAGAAAGTAAGAGTACAGTTTCAGTAAGTTTGATATAATGACTCTGAAACAAATAACAAAACTTGTCCTTTGTTTGAAAGTGTATTTTCAGTAGAAATTTATTGGTTTTTGCTCAATACAAACACGATCCCAAGTGCTGGGTCTATCTTTAAAAGCTGTATGTGTCTTAGGTCCTGAAAGAATTTCTGCTGCCTGTCTATTTATACACATATGGAAATCATATTACAGGGCTTCTCTCCAGATGCCCTTGTTATCCAAGATAAGAAACATAAGATGCACAGTTAGAGTTTTCTTGGGGTGACATTGATAGAAATGATACTTTATATTTACAAATATCTAATAATAGAGGGAAATAACATCATGTTGTTCACTTTGCTTCAAAAGACAAGTCTAGGGGTAAAGGAAGATTTGATTAAATATTGGGAAGAATTTATTGATGGTACAGATTTTCTCACAGTGGTCTAGGCTGCCTTAGAGAACAACAATTTCTCTTCAACCGAAGTCTGCAAGCCAAAACTGAAAGACCACAAATCAGGCATTCAGGCTTTGCCAATATGTGTGCTTCCTGGTTTGTAGAATTTTGCTCATAAAATTCTCCAAAATAATATGTTGATTGAGGAATTCGAAAGGATGTCTACACATTTAAAGATGCCTAGGCTGGGGAAGACTGCTGTAACAGTTAATTTTCTGTACTGGCAGTAGATGGGATGAAATTAACTAAGATTTTTGTCTAACTTTATGAGTTTCTAAAACAATCATCTTTCAAAACTGCAACAGGTCAGGATCCCAAAGCAAAACAATGGCAAACTGACACACTGAGAGCTAGAAAACAGGGATAGTTAGAATTCTGTGCCAGTTCTTATGCTGAACAACATCACAGAAGTACCTACTGCATTTTTTTAATATTTGCACACCCAAGATCAACACCGAAAACTACAACATGAAGTCAGTTGGGTAGAATTATATTACCTTTTATTTCCTGCCTTGTCTTCAACCTGTAACCTCTCTCCAAAACTTTGACAGAATTAGACTGGTCCTTGAAAAAGAAAATAAATATAATCATAGCCTGCCCCATTCAGTGAGATTTTACACTGGATTCATTGGTGTTTCAGAAAAGTTCTTCACTGCAATTTTTATGTGATCTGGTTATTAAAGCAATATCCAAGTATTAAGCCACAGCAGGATATTATATCAGATGTATACATAATCCAACTTTTAAAAATACATCAACAAACACTACAGCTTGTTACAACTTTGCTCTGTGAGCTGAATTTGTTGCCAGTTTGTATTTTTCCCCCAAGTCCAATTCAAGATGCTGGTTTTAACCTTTAAAGCCCTTCATGGCAGAGGACTGGCCTATTTGAGGGGTGGCTTTTCCATGGTTATTTCAACACACCCTATTAGATTGGACAGAGAAGGATGCTCCATCATCTAGGAATCTATATTTGGTGGGTCCCAGAAGATATGCCTTCTCTGTTGTGGTGCCTACCATATGGAATATTCTTCCCCTACAATGACATTAGTTCCATCCCTTTTTACATTCCAGAAGTCCCTCAAGACCTGGTTATGTCACCAGGCCTGGGGGGGTCCCAGAAAAATCAAATATATGCTCAGTTGGTTTGCTGTTGAGGTGACCATTTTTATCCTCTCTTCACCTAAGAGTTTGTACATTTATTTTATACGGTCTATAGTATAAAAATTTAGATATTTTACATGTCATTTTTATATTTGTGATTTTCATAAAACTGTCACTTTTGTTGAGATAGGTGGCAATACAAATTTTATTAACAAATAAACTTTCAGAGTATGTAAATATTATGCAAAAACAGTAAGGATATGATATATATACTGTTGCTATAGAATTTATAGCTCAGGCTACCGAAATAAGTGTGCAGTTCTATCCATCCTACTTTTGACTTTGCACCAATTAGACTTGCTTGATTATTCCAAAAGATAACATAGCCCTGGAAACTACCAGGAAATCTCACAACCATGTGCAAGACTGGAAAGTTGAAGAAACGTTCCAGAAAAAGATATCAGCTAACCAGGTCTACACTGTTGCCAAGTCACAAACACTAACCTTTAACTGAAAACCTTTATTTACGCATGGATTAGATTAATGATTGGTCCTGGGGTTAACTCTTCTGTCCACAACATTGTTTATATTTATGCATATGCACACAACTTCAAAGTAGGCAATTTCTTATACAACTTTCATGATAAAAAATGTAAACTATACTTCAGTACTTAAAAGCAAAAGACCATTTCTAACGGTACAGAGGAAGAAACTAAAACTTGGGTTTAAATAAAAGCAATTCTATTCTGCAGAAAGTAGTTCCTTTCCACTTATCTGCATAGTTAACTTACAAATGGTCAATCAAATTTGTTGTCTAAGGATGCTGAAACCTATAAACATTTTCCCAAAATTAGATGGCAGAATGGAACTGAATAGTTTATCTCATATTCTAGGTTCTAGAGTTTTGTTATTTTGGAATTCAAAGTTGGGAATCTGGGGTAGTGAGGTCAACCAAAAACTGCATGCTTAGGGTAGCAGCCTTGGAGAAGCTGCCAGATGTATCCTGTACTGAACAGCTATCCTTTTGTCTTCTTCTTCCTTCTACAGCAATACTATGGACTGGCTGACTGTGATTTTTATCAACCTCAGGAGCACCTCCCTCTTTTCTTGGAACAGATTTTTCCTTTTTTCCCCTTTAAAGCAATGTTTTCACTGCTGGGAGTGAAATCAATTCTAGGAGTTGAAGTCCACACATCTTAAAAGTTGCCAAGTTTGAAAAACACTGCTTTAAAGCATAATAAAATACTAATAAAACATTGAACTCTTTCACAATTAGAAAAGCAATTGAAAGGGGAGTCTGGCAGTCTAGAGAAGCACTCTGGAGGAAAGATAAATAAGTTTGAAAACTTTAAGCATGTTTTCTGGGAAATAAAAATAGAGGGAAATATAGCTCACTACATAGCTTAAAAAGGTGTACACTGTGTTTCAAAGCTGCAAAGTTTTTGCTGTCTCATGATGTAACCCAGAGACAAAATAAAAAACCAGTCCTATGAACAATGCACCAGAAAGGGTGATATTCATAGGAGATCATAGCTTGGCCTCTCTAATATCATAATATAGCTTCCCATTTAGACAAATTACCCCTTGAATCATTAAACGTTCTCCCAGACATTAATTCTTAGGTATTCATAGTAAATTTATTTTACTATTTTCATAATATTTTAGCATATTATTTTCTAAATAATTAAATTAAATAATTAAAGAAACTTTTTAATGACCCTATGATACCTTCATTTGGGGTAAGGCTTAGGGCAACTGGATGGAGCTGAGCATTTACTGGCCGGATGCCCTTCCTGATGCTATGTAGAGTTTTCAGCAGGTATTTTTTTCTTTGCACCTTAGGAGGAAAATCTCTGCCACTACCTAGGATTGAATTCTCAACCTTCTGAGTGGAGGTGAGTGTCTTCACCACTAGGTTACCACACCACTATTTTTTTTGGAAACAGTTAAACAACTGTATTACATAAGATGTATAAGAAAATGAATTCACAAGTCTAGCTTCTCTGATTACAATATACTGTCAAGAACTTTTAAAAGTGAAACTGTCTAAGGAATGTTAAAAAGCTTGGTTAATGTGCATTAAAATGGACACATGGTGGACTGATTGTATCAGTAATGAAGCCTGATTTTTAATAGTTTGGTTAATGTTGATCATCTCTCATAATCAGCATGAAATTTTTTTTTTAAAAGCCTAACCCTAACCCTAGCCAAATCTTTCTGGAAAACCAAGGTATAAAACTAAAACAGAAAAGGGGAAAAACAGAACTGGAAATAACTCACAAATAAATAATAATAATAGACACCAACTATAATTAAATGATTAATTGTGATAATTTAATATTTAACATATTTTAAAAATAACATTCATCTATAAATTCTTTATTGATTATTTTTATTGAAATAATTAAACATTAAGCAAAAGATTCATGCCCAGGTCAGCTTTAACCTACCAGAGGTTAAACTATTACCCATACCATTATGGAATTTTCTATTTTCTTGCCACACAAGTTGGCTGCCAGATAATATTTTTCAGCCCTGTTTCTTGTGATCCTATCAGTTCTTTCCCTGTCTTCCTAAAAAATTGGGGATATAAAATCTGCAATTTCCTCTCACTCCTCAGTCTTCGATGAAGTCCCTAAAGCCCTTCTAAAAGCAGCTGCCAAGCTATAAAGTGTTAGTATGACAGAAAGAAAAAATATTAAATATTGAGGGAATAATCATGCTTACTCTTCAGTTTGATTTAATTAATCATACTTAGTTTTCATTTCATTTTGGTGTTCTGCTCCAGCCTGTCATTTAAAGGCTCCATCAAGTTATTATTCTCTGCAAAGGCCCTGAGTTCTGCAAGCTGCTCTAAAGCAGTAGAAATCACATCCTGACAAAAGTTCCCTCTGAATAACCTTTTAATTAGAGTTATTCAGATGTCGTCACTACTTTTGGAACATAATATTGCAGTCTGCTGTGCTTCAGAGACATAAGCCAGAGCTATCAGTTCTCTACCATTTGGGCACTCAGCATACTGGTCACTGTTGTGTACTTGTGAGAATAGTGTTATTGTTGTTACATAGTATAAGACAGTGACCTTTCTTTTTTTAAAAAAAAAAAACACCTCAAAATGGTGCCACAAAGGTCATAGCTGCCATTTTTTAAACTATATCTTGCAGATATACTGAACTCAGTGCAGACATTACCATTAGACAACACTCTATTTTCCTAAAGAAATTAATTATCTTGCATACAGAAAAATATCTATATTGTAAAACCATAAGGAAGGAGTCCCAAAGGTGCTTTTTCACAAGGCAACTGGACTTTCTTTTTTCTCTTTGAAAATGTTTCGCTTCTCATCCAAGAAGCTTCTTCAGGTCTGACTGGATGGTGAGGAATGGAAGGATTTATATTCCTTGCAGACAGCTGGTCATTTGCATTCTTTTAGAGAGTCGTTAGTGCTACCTGGAAGCTTATCTGTGTCTTCAGGGTCACCTGAGTAGTGCAAATGGGTGTGAAGCTTTCTTGGAATGGTTGAACAGACTGTGTTGTAGATTGGAGATAGATGATGTTAAAAGAGGGTCGTTCAATTTTGACATAGATGGCCTCTTTATTTTATTTATTTATTTATTTAATTTTTATCCCGCCCTTCTCCTTACGGACTCAGGGCGGCTGACAGCCTTATAAAACAGATACAACAATAAAATACCCAGTTTAAAACCTAATTAAAAAGAAATATTTACTGTGGCCTATGTCAATTAAAATTTCTCTTAAAACCCCACTAAAAATTCCCCTAGGCCAATCCCGCNGAGTCCCTCCCAACACCGCCCGCGCGGCCGCATTCTGGACCAGTTGGAGCCTCCGGGTGCTCCTCAAGGGGAGCCCCATGTAGAGAGCATTACAGTAGTCCAGGCGGGAGGTGACGAGGGCATTGACCCCCCTTTCAAACCAGTGGTCGTCTCTGTCCAAAATCTGGATTTTACTGTCTTTGAAAGAGTGGCCTTTGTCTTTTAATGCAGATGGACTGCTGAATCTTGTCCTAATGTTGTCTCTTATATTGTGCCATACATTTATGAAGTGGTTGTTTTGTTTCCCCGATGTAGAGATCTGTGCATGGCTCACTGCATTAGAATCTCTATAGACATAAGAAAGGTGGCAGTAAAAACATATACTGGAATAAAATTGTGTGGAGCATAGTGTTGGGCAAGTAACAAAGGAGGTATCCAAGAGGCATATCTCTGTGCCTCACTTGGATGCTAACTGAGTATCCATATTATACTTTCATGTTCAACTCTATGATTTATTGCACTGTTCATGATACGTTTATAGTTTCTAGTTCAATGTGAGTATATTCTAAAATTCTGAAACATTTCAGAGACATAAAGCTTTCAAATACCTACAGATATAGGGATCCTACAGCTTTGTCCTTCTTGTGTCTTGAGATACACTTTACCCAGCCACCAAAGCTTCCTATCTTTATGACATCATTTCCTATTGGTATCTTTCCTGAAGTGCTTTTATAAACACTGTGTCACAGTCTATTTTAGATGCCATCAATGCTGCGGTCAGTATTTGAATCTTGGGTCTAGCTGTCATTGTGTTACTCCCAAAGCTCTTGACCTATTGTCACTCTTGGGTAATGTGGTAAATTTGGCCACATAACCGTGACATAATCAACTGAATGCATGTAGGTGACATAGAGAGCCAGATAATAGCAGTTTTGGCAAGCTTTTTTCCGCTGTTATTCCCTTATGCTTATTTCCACACTTCAAATAACTATAACATGGTATAAAGTTATACCCAAGAAGCCAGTTAGCAGCAGCAGCCAACCCATAATTAATTCAGTAATTTAATTTATTAGTTGTGTGGAGCTGCAATTGTTAAAAAGATAAAATATTTGTGAAAAATAGTCTAAGAAGTAGCTCTGTTCTGTGAAATGCATAGATAATTTCATAGATCTTAAATTTCATTTATCATGGGGTTTAGGCAAAATAATATTGTTATTGATAGGATACTAATGTTTTGAGCAAACTTCACACTCAGTAGTCCATTGGTTGAATAAGGGCTTTATAAGAACATAAGGCAGCATTTAAAAGATACAAACTGGGGCAGAAATTTGAGAACTATTGTGGAGTCATTTAATACTATAACAGTTCTTTGTTTATTTTTTGATACTTTTCATAATGAATCTAAAGACACTTGATTCTATTTAGATTATAATTATGTTTCAAATGACAGGCTGAGACATTTAAATCAAACTGTAACTAAGCTACAATTAAGATTCAATACTGGATTCATATAATATATTTAACTAGGTCATTTGTTGCATTCATACAACACAGAGAGCTTAATTTTAGCCTTTTTTGTCTCTTATTGCAGATTTGGTAAGCCTACAGTCGTTCACTCTCTAACCAAGTTAAGTGTGTTATTGGAATCCAGACTATAGGATTCCCGAGCTACAAATGAGAAGTCTGAATACTTACAAATGTTTAAATCAGATGGTTGAAAATCTTTTTGTTGTTGTTGTTTAATATTAATATTACATAGACCCAGTGATTAAGTAGGTGGCAAACAAAGATGTACCTCATTTTTCCCAGTTCTTCCACAAAGAAGAGGGGATCACGTTATTTACCAAAGCACAAGAGGGCAGGACAAGAAACAATGGTTGGAAACTGATCAAAGAGAGAAGCAACATGGAATTAAGGAGAAACTTCCTGACAATGAAGACAATTAACCAGTGGAATAGCTTGCCCCCAGAAATCGTGAGCACTCCATCACTGGAGATTTTTAAAAAGAGGCTAGACAGTCACTTGTCTGAGATGGCATAGGTCCTCCTGCTTGAGCAGGGGGCTGGACTAAAAAACCTCCAAAGTCCCTTTCAGATTCTATTCTATTCTATTCTATTCTATTCTATTCTATTCTATTCTATTCTATTCTATTCTATTCTATTCTACCAGTAGGCTGCCAGAGAAAAGGGTGCTTACTCTTGTCAGAGATCCAAACTGATTGCTTGCAGAGCTGTTTGGAATGGTGCCAAAGGGTATGAGAAGTCTTAGAGAAAGAGGGGGCAACGTGTGGTCTATTTTATGGCTTCACAACAACATCATCTATAATTGGCAATAGATATAATTTGGAGGGGGACATTCTTTTAAGGCTTAAAATAAATCTCTTAAACTGTTGGAGAGACTAAAGCCATATATTTTGTATTAAAAGACAAAACCAGAAACCCCAAACCCTACCTTCTTAAATCTGTCTAATCTGATGATATCACTTGCCTTGCTCACAGCTGCCTTCAAATTTGTTTGTTTAGTTGTACCCCACCTTATTATATTTACAAATACAAATATGGCTTCTAGAGCAAAACAGTTGATTTCCTCTACCCTAGTTTCTCAGTCTTACTTTAATGGGCAAATTTAAAGACTACTCTCCTATTATTTAGCAAGCATATAGAGTAAATAAAGATAGTGGCATGTTCTGAAATTACAGGATTATATTTCTAGCCATAATGAGAGAAACTGAAGTTCTCTCTCTATCACAAAATGCCAGGTCAATCTACATTTTTTGTTATAAATAACTGTGAGGATATGGATTAAAATGAACATAGATATTTTCTTGCAGAATAACTTGGAATATATTTTCCATTCTATTGATAGGGCAATGCGATTTATTGATATAGTAGGAACAATGGCTTCTCAATATAATATATAAGAGGTTTTCAAGAAAAAGTTGAAATTCTATCATTTTAAAATCATAATTCAGTGCCTTATTTTTCTTACAATCAGAATAAAGTTTTATAAGATGAATTATCAGTTTCTAGTGATGATCAGTATTTTAGTTGTTGTTTCCCTAGAATATATAGATAAAACTTGTTTTCCTTTATTCTTACTTTTGACCCCAAAGATGCAGCTCTCTTGCGCACTACCTGAATTTAATTCAAACCATTCTGCAAAGTTCTAATATTAATCCTTTCATTTTGGTTTTAAGTTACTGCATATATGGCACAATTGACTTTTTTCAAATATAAATTAGAAACACACTTACAGAAGTAAATCCATTCTCTTCAGTGCAGAATGAAACTGTTTTAAGTGAAGAACAATTACATTATGTCACTTGAAATGTCAGTTCAGTAGAGAATAGTTGAGATTTAATACATTGGGAACTTAATATGAAGTTTTTCATGAGATATCTACAGCGTTCCACAGTTTTTCTGATAATGCAATCCACTCCAACTCAGTATTGAAAATTGTAGTTAGTTAGTTAGTTAGTTAGTTAGTTAGTTAGTTAGTTAGTTAGTTAGTTAGTTAGTTAGTTAGTTAGTTAGTTACAATATTTATAGCTTATCCCTTTTAAAAAATATTTTGTATAAATTGGTTGACTACATTTAGCCCATCCCTCCTTTGTCCCTAATGTTGTTACAGAATTGTACCTACATATGCTCATCAAATATAATAAAGGATTTAAAAGGAAATATTGATTGATTTATTTTAACATGTTTTACAATAAGGGAACATTAACAAATAACGAAGTAAACAAACCAAAAAAAGGGAAATTGCATAGTCATTTCTTTTTTTTTCTTTTTTCTCTTCCTTTAGTCTTTTGCATTTTAGTCATTGTCAGATCTGTTTTGTTTTTCTTTTTCAACATGCACAAGCAGTATTAAGTAACAATACAAATATACCTTAGTACTAAGTAACCAGCTTAATAACAAAACCTTTACTGTCAACTGTATCTGTTTTTTGATGTCATATTTAATTCTGGATGAAAAAATGAAATGATATAATTTTGCAACAGGCTTGTATTAAATATTTGCTTTTAAATCTACATTATATTGAGATTCTCTGGTGATTATTATATATTAAACACTCCTTTGCTTTCCAATCCATGTTATTTATTGATTCTCTAAAAAAAGAAAATCTTAACAAGTTAGACTCAGCTGCTGATTCTTCTAACTATGGCTATGGTCTATAATTTCATTGAGTGAACCCAAACAGAAGGTTATTTTTCAAGAAAGGGAAAACAAGATTAAACAGAAGAGAGAATCAAGAATGAAAATATTTTCATTACCAGGGTATTTACATGTCAACAGCTGATAATGATGTGGGCTTTTCTCACAAGGGCTTCAGATACAACAGGAGAAAGAAAGTATTGCTTGCAGTTTACAAGAATCCAAAATGATATGTAGAACTGACACATTCCCAAAAATTATCTGCAGCTGATTTACTTATTCTACTACCATGAGCACCAGCCTGATTCTCATGCACAGTTGTTTTTAACCATTGAAAACACCTTAGAGGAATAAATAAATAGAAATCAAGGTGCTGTTCAACAAGAGTTACTCTTCCTTTGACTCTAATTAAATAATAGAAGTGAATCCCCATATGTAAAAGGAAGATAGAGAGAAAGCACATTTATTAAAACAGCTAATTCAAGGCTACAATTAGTAGATTCTGTTTATGATAGAGATGTTTATGATAGAGTTTTTATGTCCATAAGACTATTTTACCCCTAGTTCTCACAGAACATAACTTGTTCCTAGATCAGGAATTATGCCATTAAAGCAGTGTTTCTCCATCTTGGTAACTCTGGATTGTGTGGACTTCAACTCTCAGCATTCCCCAGCCAGCCATAGCTGGCTGGGGAATGGTGGGAATTGGAGTCCACATATCCTAGGGTTGCCAAGGTTGAGAAACACAGCATTAAAATAAGCAATGTGATGAAGTCCATGCATTAGTGTCTGCAGGAAACTACTGTTCCAATTTGCATTTTAAATCTTTCTATTCATTGGTGATTTTAGTAGTGAAAAATAAGCTCTCTAAATCTTAGCTGAGAGAGGCAAAACTGCTTTCAAAAGTATAAGCTGGGATTCTTAAGTGAAGCCTCAGTCTGTCTATGCTCCTAAATTGAATCACAAAGATGCAGTTTATGCACAAAGAGTATAGTTCAAAGTAGTTGAACTTGTATAGTTCTGCAGACATATGAAATAATTATAATTGCTTTTGGAACTATTTTGAATGCTTCTACAACAGCTCCCAGCTTAAGAAAACAAAACAGCCACTTTTCAAAGTTGGAAAATCAAATAGAAGTTTAGAGTCTGATAAAATGCTCCAGATCCAAGCCATATGCACACTATAAGTCAACTAGAATAGAGCAATTAGAATGTTGAATGAAAAATGGGCAACTCTAAGTTAAATAATTTATGTTCTCATTCAGCCTTCATGTTCTAGCAGCCTTGAAGATAGGAAGGAAGGAAGGAAGGAAGGAAGGAAGGAAGGAAGGAAGGAAGGAAGGAAGTTATCAGAAGACTTTGCATCAGTAATAGAAGTATAAAATCTTAGTTTCAAGGTGCCCTCTATACCTTTTCAAATAGCTATCCAATTTAAAAAAAAACAGTGAAGACATTCTCATCACTTTTTTCAATAATTGATTCAAACATCACATTGCTCTTACCACTGAGGTATTTTTTCCTAACATTTACTCTTTCTTCCTGTGTCTTGAAACTATTACACTATATCCTGCATTCTAGAGAACAGCACTTTCCATCTGTATAATACCCATTAACTCATCATCAAGAAGAGATAAAATCTAGCTGTAACAGAACCAAATACACTATCCTGTCCTCTTCCATCTTTGAAGGAAAAGAAGAAACAATAGGCAACAAAGCATATTGTGGTATTAGATCCATATATTTGAAAGGAACTGTGTGTGTGTGTGTGCGCGCGCACGCATACTCAAATCTTAAAGAGGGAAAAGGGGGAAGGAGGGAGGTACTGATGAGACCCTTCGTTTCAATGCCAGATGCTTCTGTATGTATATAGTATAACTCCTTGTTATCTATTGAAGTGATTCAAACTTCACTGTTCTGAAGAAGAATGCTACATAGCATCTATAACAGATGAGCAGATAAGAAAAAAAGAAACACACTGTCTAGTTTTCATCAAAAACTTTATTAGAATAATTGAAAATAAAAAATAATGTAGGCAAATGTCATACTTACTTAGAAGCATATAATGTATATAGATGGTTATTTAGTTCTCATTGAGGAAAAACTCATTAGTTATGCATTGTAAAATTATGTGACCACATTTCTATTCTTTAAGTTTTGTCCAATGGATTTGTGGATTTGAGTATTTTATATTCTCCAGTTAATTTTATTTTAAACATAGATATATATTTTCTTCAGCATCTCTTCAGCCAGGCCTCCTATGGCCTGTCCCCTCCTTATATGGTTTGCAAGCAATAATTAGACAGTTTATAGACCTCACAGTACTTTCTGTTATACAACAGGACAGCATGTTCTTTATACTTAGCTTTGGGTTCAAGCTATGAAATACTAATGCCCTTTTTTCTCAGAACTGGTTTTATAGATCTAGGTTATGGCTTATCTCAAATTGTAGACTACAACAACAATTCCCTTTACAGAGCTTTTATGATCAAGTATAGATATATTTATTTCTTTTCAAATGGTAACTATTTCATTATTCCTTAAAGTTTAGAGACCTGTAGAAAAGATTTCAAAATATTTATTTTTTGAATGTGACTACCCTGATTATAAACATATACATTCAGTTTAGTGACAAATGAGGATTTCCTGGGCATGTAGGGAAACATCAATGGGCATTACACTAAGTATGAATAGGATTTTTTTCAATATTGGATGCTATATATTTGATAACTGGCAACTGAAATTATGAATTGACTCAAATAACTGCTCATGAGATGTTTTGAGCAAGTCATGCAGGTTACTGTCTCATGTGGTAATTAAAACTTACACTGTAACAATGAGCTAGTAGTGATTATAAAATGCATGTAAATCAAGTGATATACAAGATTTGGGCTTAAGTGCAGGAGAAATGGCACATCAAAGAACGTCAAGTATTAGGAGGGGAAGGGCAATGATGCTTATAACCTGATAAACAATAACTTGGACTTTTGTTTGGCCTTTAAAATATGAGCTGTTTTAGAATAGTTATATTAACTTTAAAAACTTGAAAGGGGCTGAAGCAAGCACAATTTTGCATCCTTCTGAAAAAAAAATCAAAGATTTACATAGCTGTGTCTTGGGGCTAGACAGGCCAATTGGAATGGACTAATTAATTATCTTCAACCTCAGTGAAGAATAACTTCAGAGTAACATATGAAAGGAAAATTATTAAAGAATGGCAGATAGAATAACTACAAAACCCAATCAGAGTTGGGTTAGAGTTATTGAAGATGGCAGATGTCAAGGGAAATATTGAGGCTCTGGTGCAGCATAGCAAGAATGTAACATGACATAATTGTACAACCCTCAATCCAGCAAAAGGTAGCATACAGCTCTTGCTTTAAAGTTGGCAACCTGAAGAATTTATAAAATTATAAGGTAAATTGTAAGGTATAAAATGTAAGGTAAATTTCAAGAAATGTAAGGTATAAAATGTAAGGTAAATTGCAAGAAATGAATGCACAATGCATGTATGAGAGGATTTTTATTTTATCTATACAAATATTTGCACGAAGATGTGTGATTAGTGACCCTAAATGGAAATTCTGTCTTAAATGTCATTACAGGATTATGAGCATGCTACATCCCTGCTTGTGGACCTCACTGATACCAAGCTCCAGCATATCATGGGTAGGTTCACTGTCAGAATATGTGATGAAATCTAGCAAATGGAAACTCCACTAGCTGAAAAAACAGTTTGTATTCAGCATGAAATGAAGTTCAGGGACTTTTCCAGCAAAAATAGAGAAGACAATATATATATTTTAAGTACCCAAACACTGTACCCAAAACACAGGTTTTAATTCATTTGTACAATGCTGATTCTCAGTGTAGGTTGGAAATTAGAGAAAGTTCAGATTGCTATATTTTCTCCCTTCAGTGGGATAACTGGGGCCAAAATGTGTTATAATATTCAGTAAAATCTTGTTATTATTTCAAAAACTCAAATATCTCTGATCTATAGGGTAGGATTCATAAAAAAATATTTTTTCATATAAAAATCAGCATCTCACCAGATGGAAAATGAAATTGACAAAGGCCCTTTCCTTCTCACTATTGAAAAAGGAGAAAAAGCAGGCAAATCCATCTTCTGTTTACTATAACACATCCATTTGGGGTCCATTCTAAGGTGCCCATGTAACTTCTTCCACCTTATTTGATGAATTTCCTTCATCGTCTCACACCCTTGCTATATTTAGCATTATTAGCATCAACTGAGAAGTACTGAAGTGGAAATCTGTAACCTTGTAACTAGGCAGAGATGCTTTCAAGCAAGAATAATGGGCTATGGGTATTGTATTCTCCCTCTTGTATATTCTTCCTGAAAGTCCATTTACCTGGTGTGTAGAAAATAAGATGGAATGAATGATTTGATAATATCTGTCTTTCTTGTGTATTAATTAAGGCCTGCTGTCTGTGGCTCATGCTGTATTATCATATGCAGTATTATTAAAGTATTTGGCAAAGCACTTGTTATAGACTTTATTACATTAATGATGATTATCTAGACTCTTTTTTGCTCTTTTTTGTATGTTGTTATTTTTTCATGCTTATTGAAAGAATAGAATCCTAACCATCTTACACTAATCATAAGTCTCATTTAATAGAAGATTATAACTAAAAAACAAGATGGGATATAAAGCACCTCAACACTAGTTTTTATAACAGTTCAAAATAAAATCCAGACCTGTCTGAGCAGATGATATTAACTCATTCTGAGAGCTAAGCAGGCTTTTCACTGGCTCTGCAACAGTTTATCTGAAAAAAGAGAAAAACTGTTGGAGCTTGTTTGTGGACTAGTTCCCCACTAGCAGGAATGCTTGCATCTTCCAGCTCCTGAATGCAGCCAAGCTATTTCATTTGAAGGCAGTCACTGGAAAAGAAATAAAGCAGCCTTGCATTTTGAGAGACGGTCCCTTGCTGAAGTTAAGTCTTTCTGATTTCACACTATTATTTTGCTTCATCTCCTATGCATGCAGGAAGATATGCAAAGGTCTGGAAACAGTCAAAACAGCTCAGATCAAACCTGGCAATGTCATCAGGTGTGCACTTTGGAGCCTGCACAACTTAGCACTTCTTTTTTTCTCCTATTCCAATAATCATGAAATCTGGTCTACAGGTATTAGGAAATGCACCTGGTTGTAAAATTGGAACTATGGATTATTTCACCTGCAGATGCTTTTATATGCAAGATAGTGATGATGTTAAGATGGCTTAGATCACGCATGTCAAACTCACGACGTCACGTGATGTCGCGCAACGTATCGCTACTTTTTCCCCATTGCCGGCAATGGAGTGGGCGTGCTTTCGGTGTGATGCATCTGGCCCATGGGCTGGCAGTTTAACATGCCTGGCTTAGATCATTACACACACACACACACACATATACGCATGCACACATAGCTTCTCACACACCATGTCTTTAGGAAAGAGAAGGGGAAATGTTATTTTTTTTTTCTGCCAGAGAAGGAGTAATATCTATGTCTCCCTTGCTGGAATTATTCAAGAATGCTAATTTCAAACTTCAATAAAGTAAATTTTTAAAACACTTTTTCTCTCTCAAGAGACTAAAATTTAATAAGTTGCTTTAGGACAGTTTTTACACTAAATGGTATCTAAGCTGAAATAGATCTAAAACAATGTTTATGATGGGGTGTTTTTTATTTCAATTTTGATTACTTCTCTGAATTGTACAGTACATAAGTGTTCGATTTTCAGTTAGCATGGCTGGAATTATTGCACGTTTAAAGAGAAAACATGTCATTTTCTAAACAGGGCAAATGTTATTTGAAAAGATGAGGTAGTAAAGCAAGAAAGGAACTCTTATGTTTATCCAGGCCATTTTCAAGCAAAAAAAAACAACCTTTCATTGCCTAAAGGCACCTCAGAAATGCTTCCTGGCTGCAAATGTGACTTGTAGAATGTGTTTGCGTTTTCCTGCTAGCAGGACAGTAGTTTTGACTCTTGCTGCTAGAGAAACAATTGCCATATAAATACTGTAGAGTTTCAATATGCATACAAAATATGAATGTCTGAAAATGGCTTAGATTTTAGGCTGTGATTGTCAAGCAATACAAATGCCCTTATCAGGACAAACTAAATTATTCAGACAATTAATTAATGAAATAATTAAGAACATGTTTTCATGGTAGAATCACACAGTTGCAAATACTCAAGGGTGTAGTCATTGAAAAAGGGTGTAGATCCTTATTCGTCAAAAAAGGCAATCAGAAAGCTAGAATTTAGAGCTATCAGTAAAAGGATAGTAAGAATCTACTTATTTGTGCTTGATTTTGTAAGGTTGATGGAAACATATATGACTTTTTATGGTTTTCTTTTAAATTTAGTTATGTGATTTAAAGAACAATGATCCAAGGGTAGAGAGGAACATGTTGTATTTTACTTTCTCCATGATAAAGTTTCTTCAACACATTGAAAAATTACTGATTTTATTTTCCAAATGTTTGGATTTGGAATTTTTGACATAGAATTTTGTAATATTGGTATCCTTTTGAAATGTGGGCTCACAGATTTAATTGTTATTGGTATATTCTACTCCACATGCCAAATCCTAAACTTAAGTCTCACCAAAAGAATAGAGGAAGCAAAGGAGTACATGAATGATGTTGACTGAATAATCCTTCTATTGTAACCATTTGATTATTTTGTCTCCTGTCGTGCTCAGATCACAGATATCTCAGTGATGGGCACTAAATGAAAACTACATAATGTGAACTTGCAAACCCCAACAGGCAATACGGTAATATGAAGCATTATTGTTGCAGATGTCTCCATACTGTTAAAATAATTAATATTTCACAAAAGTCATAAATTTCCTTTTTTCCCACTACTAGAGATTTACTAATATATTTCAGGGTAGGAATGTTTATATAACTTAATAAAACTTGTACATCTTCCCTATAGTTTTTTTTTAATATAACAATTGGATATGGAGCAACTCTAGCCTATTGATACTGCAATTTAGATTATACTTTTTAAAGCTGAAACAAGAGAAACTACAAACTCTCATAGGGAGTTGAGAAGTTTTCCACCTTTTGCTGATTACATATGATACAGGAATTGGAAATTTTGAAATGTTTCACACAGTCATTCAGGGTTTTGCCTTAACAGAATCATCACCTTAAAAGAAACTTTCCCGCATAGGATCTATGTACTATTAAATTCTCATGTCTGTAACTTTTAATTGGACAAAGCAACACATCATAAGCTAACAATTTCTGAACCAAGGTACCTCAAATGAATAACATATACAAAATGCATGACTCCAGTGGGATTGAAATTTGGCAAATTTGTGGTTGCTTCAGTGTTTCAGTGCAGGGATTCAGTAGACCAATACTGCCCTAGTCTCTGAAAGCTAGGTAGATTGGTACCATCAACAGCTACTGGAGAGCAGTCAACCACAGTCAAGCTGGCAGAAAGTTGGAATTTGACTCCACTCATACTGATTTGAGTGGTCATTTTGTTTCTCTATTTAAATATGGAAATATCTCTAAATTGATGACCCAACAGATCACAGGTTACCTAGTTTCTTATATATTTGTCAAATATTTGGCATAGATGTTATTCACAGAATCTTTTAGCATCTTTGCTAGTAACCAAAAGAGCAGAGAAATTTCCAGAATATTAAATATTGATCCATGCTTCTATCAGCTATCTCTTTGGAACATGCTGTAAATGGGTAAGCATATTGTTAATATTCAAACTAACAAAATTGCCATACTTTTATGATATAGTCATTTGGGGGAAGCTTATATTTGTTCTGTATATACACAAATATCATAGATCATTGCTCCTTGTTCAGTGGTTGTAACATTTTATTCACATTGAAATAAGATGTATTAATTTCTGGATTATATAAAACAATGGATTTATCTGGGAACATCACAGTAGTAAAATAGGAAATAATTACTCCCTTGACTGTCCCTCTTGCAAACTAAGTTGCATGGGTTTGGTTTTAAGATATTAAAGCATAATGGAATCTTGGTGAATAGGAGCTTTTCTGCACTGCAGCCTTCAGCTGCTTATCTCCCATGAATCAATCAGAAATGGAGCTGGCTTTAAAAAGTTCTTTTTGGATTTCACACCTTCCTCCATGTTGGCCACAGTGATGGCCAGATATTCTGCTAGGTGGCAGTCCATACAGCCCCTCATTGTAAATATCCCTGGTCCCAGGAGCCAATTGCTTCCCATTTCTTTTTGAGGACAAAGCAAGGAATAGAACAGAAAGAACAACAGTTTTTGTACAGTTCTTCCAGACTGTAGTCCATTTCACCCAATTGCAAAAAGAACATCAGAGAGTAGCTATAGCTGCACCCACAAATGAACTCATCAAACAAAGCAATGTGAAAAGTCCAGCTTTTCAGCCCAGCATGACATGGCTATTGAGGCAGAGAGCTGAGACAGTAAGGGTGACATGAAGTACAAAAATAGACTGGATTGTTCTGCTTATGCCAGCAGAAAGATAAGAACCAGAAAATTATGAAGCCAGAAAGTTCAGGTGGAATTTCCTTCCCATCAAGCTGGGATGAGCTGAGGATGGTGTCACCCATTCCTACCTTCCCAAAATGATCTATGGCCCATCAGCCCTAAAACAGAATATTGAGAATTGGCTTTATGTTGCTACATGGATTGTTTCTCTTTAGGATTCCAGTCAGGCAATTCTGCCCTTTCCTAAGATTCACTTCGTTCTATTCCGTCTCTTTTCTCTTTTTATTTCTGCCTCCCTCCAACTTTCATTGAATTGCTTTGGCAATTCCCACTCCATTTTTTTCTTCTAATCTTGCAAATCTTCAGCCTTTGGGATCTGTCAGACCTGAGACAGGTAGTCCTCGACTTATGACTACAATTGAGTCCAAAATTTCTGTTACCAAGTGAGACAGTTGTTAGTGAATTTTGCCCCATTTTACAACCTTTCTTGCCACAGTTGTTAAGTGAATCAATGTAGTTTTTAAGTTAGTAACATAGTTGTTCAGCGAATCTGGCTTCCCCGTTGAAAACAGTAGCAAGTCTTAATGGACTTTAAAATAGAAAATTAATACAACAACCTCCAAACCAATTTTAAAAATAGAATACTTCATGCTGACACAGCTTTACTCAGTTTGTCTCAATCTTAGAGCCGTAATAATGGGAAATATGGCCTCCAACCACCAAAACATTATCAAGCTTGCTTCATACTTTAGATTATGTAATATATTTATACCATTTGGCAACAAAAAGCACAGGGTTAGAGACAGGAATATGTTTTATATTTAACCACACATATACATTACATGGGTATGCGTGTATTTCTGAATACAAAATAAAATATTTTGTAATATTCAAAAAAACTCAATCAGACAAAAATATTTCCTGCAGTCTTTTACTCTACAGGAGATCTGCTTACAAAATGAAGGTAGAACTCTTCTCAAAAAAAGAGAAGAAGTACTTTTGATAACAAGTTAAAACCGCTCTCTCTCTCTATCCTATTGACAAAACACAGAAATATGACAGAAGACTAATCCTAAACTCTGAGTTGTGGAGTTAATTGGGACTTTGTGAAATACATTTTACAAACCCCAAGGAATAGAAGTTAAATATTATTCATTTAGCTTTTTAAAAAGAATGATGCAATAGAAGAGTTTTCTGGACTTAATCAACCAACCCAAGAGTATTTCATATAACCAGATGAGATTCCATAATTTGGGTTGAATTAACTGAGGCAGTTTGGCAGATGATGAAGAAGCTGCATCATGTACAATATTCAGCTCACTGCTCTATATTGAGCACTTTAAAAAATGTTGATTCAACAATAATTTATAGAAACACAACCTCAATGAATGTTACCTTTTAGAACCTGATGTGTCCATCAACGCATAAATTATTTTTAATATTACCTGAACTACATCATTTGTAAATTCACCTAGATGGAATTTTCTTATCTTCGCTTTTCTAAAGAAATGTTTAAACATGGCTATTTGTCAAATACAAGCAGTTTTATTTACTGAACATGGCTACAAATATATCATTCCACTGAATAATACTAAAAAAATGCTTAGTAGTTCTAAGCTATTTCTGCCATGCTGTTATGTTAACATGCTAAGAGAAAACAGTAAGGACCAAATTATTGTTGAGTATATGGTTGTATCATACAGATCAAATTTCCACTGGAAAAGGGCTTCCATGTTGATGAGAATTTGCTATCAGATGAATTGTATCCATACTAGATAGGATATTTCTTGTATGGTACTGTCACAGAAAGCTGTCAACTGAACCATGAACTTAATAGTGTCAACACTGTGTGGTAAAAACAAATTAAGATATCGTAGCACAGTAGCACAACTAACACTCTTTCAATGTTTTATGTATGTTGCTGAGGGTAGTCTAGATCCTGGGTCTCGCCGCTATTAGTCCAATACTTTAAGTATATTATACTAGCTCTCAAGGTTTTGAACAGGACAGGTCCATCAGCCATACAATCAAAAATCCTGCCTTAAATCAACTTTTTACAGGCTTTAGGAAATAAACGCATATGGAAACTAAGTTACATGTATGCTTCTTTCAATTCCTAATTTCAACATTCTGACTATCTGAAGGTAAAGCTATAGCTAATCATACGGATTGCTGAAACTGGTTATGAAATTAGATCTGTTGAGAACAACCATTAAGGGGAAAGAAGGAGAAGCTGAGTAAAAAATACTATACGCTCCACACTTTAGTTTTTGCAATATTTGATAAGACTCCTATTCCAAGTGATTTTGATTTAGCTATACCTCATGCCAGTGATTAAAATAATCCAACAAACTCCCATTTTTAGTTCATATCCTACAAATTAAACATTATGCCTACACTTGGTTGTTGTTTTTTTTATTTGATTTATGTGTTTATGTGCAAGAGAGCCATCTTGATAATTAAATGATTTATTTTTGTTCCCTTTATGGCTTGTTAAAATTACTGTTTCTCATGTACTTTATTTCAAGCTATTTTAATGCTGTGAGAATATAGTCACTTAGTGCTAGCTGAATATCTTCTGGCAGAATAACTAAACCTGAATTTAGTCTCTTAGGCATATTGAATTACTTAAATATTAGATTTTGTTTCTGCTGTCTATAATATTAATGGGACATCTGCTAATGAAATGTACATCTTGAATATCAGCTGATGGAAGTAGCTGTATATTTAACATTTTTATCAATGCTAAATTGCAATCATTATTTAGTCAGAGCTTTATAACTACTCAAACATAGTTTTGTCATATTTTATTTTTTACCCAGGTTAGTAAGTGATTTCTAAGTTGTTGCAGTAACTAATTAACAATGTGTGATGAGAATTTTTTAATTTATTGTATAGCCTTTATATTATTAGTAATTGTGTTTTAAAACATTAACACAAATAGTTCAAAACAAGACAGAGCACAAATGCATCCTTACTTCATAGCATGCTTGCTAGTACTACCACAAAGAAATGTTGACTGAAAAACAGTTGCAAAGCAATCGATCCTGGCTGCGGCCTAAGAACATTAACCTTAGCAGAAACAGAAGAAAAAGTGACTCACAATGTTCTCCAGCACAGGAGATGGAGAATCCACCAATGGGTTTTCTCTGTCTGCCTGCTCTTGAGACCAAGTTACCCAAATTTGACATGCCCCTGTTACTAGGAGAACCCAGTCTTGACTTGGTCTCTAGCTCTTGAAGATGTGTCAGGTTTGGGTCTCAGGTTTCAAGAGACCCTGAATCTTTCTTTAGCAGATTAGATATCCATTGGTGAATTTTTGCCATTGGTGCGGAAGGCAGCAACTGGACATCTCAGAATTGGCAATCCCTCAGATCATAGACTATCTTCTTGATGACCTGGATAGAGGCCTAGCCCCTGCGACCATCCATAGACAGGTGGCGGCCCTATCGACCTTACTTACCTGTGCCAATTCGATCCCTCTGGCTCACCATCCCAGAATAAGCGCCTTTCTCAAGGGCACCAGCAACACCAAGCCACCCGTGGTACACAGGTATCCCTTTTGGGAGTTGCTCCGAGTACTATTTGCACTTACTAAACCGCCTTTTGAGCCAATCACTACTATAGCATTGAGGTTCTTATCACACAAGCTCGCCTTCCTGATCGCTATCACATCAGCCAGGCGCATTTCTGAGCTGGCAGCTCTATCGATCAGGGATGATCTTTGTATTTTTCACCGGGACCGGGTGGTCCTTCGGCTGGATCCCACATTCGTGCCCAAGGTCAATTTGCTCTTCCATAGAGCCCAGGAAATTATTTTGCCAGATTTCTGTCCCAATCCTTCCCATGACTTGGAGTGGCAGTGGTACACACTGGATGTCCGCAGGGCGCTACGACAATACATCAAGCGCACGGTGTCTTTTCGCAAGTCGGAGCCCTCTTCATTTCCTTTCTCCCGGCTTCTCTGGAGCAGAAGGTGTCCGCTTCCACCATAGGTAGGTGGATCAGGGCCTGTATCGTGGAGGTGTACCAGTCTACTTCCCTGCCAGCTCCAAGTCATATCACGGCCCACTCCACTCTCAGCGCTGCGACCTCTGCAGCATGGGCCACTCAGGCATCCATCGAGGAGATTTGCAGGGCTGCGACATGGTCCTCGCCCTCCCCGTTTGTACGCCATTATAAGATTGACCACTTTGCTTCCATGGACACCTCCTTTGGTAGGAGGGTCCTTCAGCAGATGGTTTCCGGGGACGTGGAGCCGGCCTCATCTGTTTCCCACCCATTGGGACAGTGAGGCTTTGGTATGTCCCATTGGTGGATTCTCCATCTCCTGTGCTGGAGAAGGGGTGTTGTCTTACCTGAACGCCTTTTCTCACCACGGAGATGAAGAATCCACATCCACCCTTAAGGTCAGTTAGGCCGGAATTAGGGGTCTGAGAGCCAACACCTCGTACTATCATCAGCCACTATCGCCCTCATCAAGACTGGGTTCTCCTAGCAACAGGGGCATGTCAAATATGGCTAACATGGTCTCAAGAGCAGGCAGACAGAGAAAACCCATTGGTGGATTCTCCATCTCTGTGCTGAGAAAAGGCGTTCAGGTAAGACAATGCCCCATCTGCCCAATATTATAAAAAACAACCTGAATATCCAGCCAAGGTTCCCAAGTCTCTCTCCCAATATACATTATTAATCAGGACAAGCAAGATCATCTCTGTGCCAGATCCATCAGACTGAAAAAAATTAAAATCTATTTCACTAAAAGCTGATACAGTTTCAGCCCTACTATCCTTTTCAACACTTAGGTTAAAAGTGGAATGTTGAATACTGCATATTATTGTTAAAACAGGCCAGGTTCAAAGATAGTTTATTAAGCAAAGGGTTTTTTACCTCCTTTTACAGCTGTTTTGGGTTATTCTCCATGGATACAATTAAGGATGAGAACCAACACTTATTCTCTTTGATGGCTTCAGCAAAAATCATGCTCTGCCAGATTTATTCTTGGAGGTTTACTATAGCTGCTCAGAGCAGTTGCCTTCAAGCTTTATCCTTTGCACCCATACAGTACAGCAGGTTTGCCATTACTTTCTTATGGATATGGACTGCTAGGAATAGCAGTCCATATGTTATTGGCATATGGGCACAATATTGAGTGCCCATTAGACTTTAGCATTTCATATTTCAACTCAGTTGCTGATCAAGCAGCTGGTCAAGTCTGAGAAAACATTCCTCCAACCTGATTGGAATCCAGCAGGTCCCATAAGCCTCTACTGACTGGACAGATCAATCTAATCCAAAATATACTAACATCAAATAGGCTTATGTGTAGCTCATTTATTTATTAGTTAATTTTGAACAAACATGCCTGAATTTAAAGGTTCTTTTGCTCAAATACATGTGTATAGCATTATTGCTTTATAATACAATAGTCCTAGTCAAGTAATAGTTAAGGAAGATTAAATCAAGTGTATTCCAGTGAAAGTTTACTCAGATGTTAGTCTCATTGCATTTACTTGAATATATTCCTGTTTAATTATGTATACACAAGAATAAGAATTGTGGGTGGTAAATCTCACTAATTGTATTAGAACTATTTCTAAATAGAATTATATAGGATCCATATCTTTTATGAATCAGATTGAAATCGCCAGTTGCAATATAGTCTATAAATTAGGTTCGTGATTGCATAAAGTTACTCTAAAGTAAAATCACTGGGCAAAAGGTTCTGAAATAAAATCATTGGGGGAAAATATTCTCTGAAGCTAGGAACTAGTTTCATCAAAGCCACTGCAGCAACCAATCAAGTTCTTCTTCCATGCAAATTTTAAAGAGTCTGCCCCATAGCAACTTTATGATCATATCCATTTTCACATCATAACACAAGCAAAAGAAATTAATGATCCCCAGCCAATTTTCAAGCTACTATGAAATGTACACTACATTTAGACCACAATCTAATGCTTTATTATGCTTTCTTAAAACCCATTGAAATCAATAGGCTTAAGCACACTGAATCTGAATTAGATGATGGCTTTAAAGTTCATTAATGTTGCCATGGAGAAGAAGAATTCTCCCAGAACCTGAACTGTTGTTGCTAGAGCAGCTAAACTTTATCAGTCATCACCACTTTGGAATCAAACACAGAGGAGTGACTCAAAAGTCTCCTGGAAGCTCTTGAATCAATTGTTTGCTTGTTTGAAATTTTAGATTTAACCTTCACTGCATTTTAAGGAAGTGAATATTTTCAGTTTACTTTAAGAGGCTCAAATTGCAGCAAAAGCAATCACTCGGTTCAATTTCAATCTATTGCATACATAGAACTTATTTGTGATATAATCCTAATTATGCCTGTCCTTCCTGCATCAGCATTCTTCATTTGGACAAGTAAGATCTAATTCTGTTTATGGTTGCTGTTATTACTTGTAGCTCTGTCAAAGCATTCAAAGATACATTTTAAAAAAGGAGACAGCTTCCCCCCTCCCTTTTTTTCCTGTCTTTTTTATGGGGGGAGAGACTAGATATTGCTGTGGGCTGTGGGTGAATATTACTCTTACATTAATCTTGCAATTTGTTACAACAAGCTAATCGTTGCATATTTCCTTTTTAAACAGAATAAATATAATGCTCTAAAGTGCAGAAAACAAATCCTCACATAGTTGGAGTCATCTGTGAATAATTGACATAGAAATAACTGAAAAGTTTTAGATCTGTTGTTGTCTTTGACCAAATTGACTCTTTTTTAATATATATATATAATATGTTAATAAATTAACAATAATATTATTGGTTTTCTCAACAGTTATGTTGTAATATTAGTATTTTTTAAAAAAAAACTTAAATGTTGAAAAATTTTCCTAATCTGCAAGGCAACTTGACAACCAGGAGGGATAAGATGCAAGAAACATCTGAATTATTGATTCAGTATGAGGTGGCTGAGAATTTAACTAGAACACTGCAGATAGGGTTTTATCCTTTTTAATATGCGCCCATTTTATTAATCAAAATAGCCATTCTTTAGCTACTTTTTAGCTACTCTGCAGTACAAATAACATGGGGTTGCTAGAAGTTTCTCTATGAGAAAAAAACCCGAAGCTCTGTCAAATTCACATTCTCCTGAGGTTGCACTGCTACAAAGAAAACAAAGGAAACAAATACTTAGAAACTCCAAGTAAATAACATAATTTAATATAGAACCAAAGAGAAGAAGGCAGGAAATGGTGCCAGAGACAGATCTCAGTGATCCAATAGAGAGAAATTAACTAAGAAAAACCTTTGAGATCAAGAACCACAATTAGAGTTTATCTATTGGTCAGGCACGAGCCAGGAAATGACCTGATACATACTTTACTTGGGATAAGCAAAGGTCATTTACTGGGGTAGAATGGCTATTAACAGGAAAGAAAAGACAGAAGTAATGGTGCACAGACAAAAGGCAAAACAAAGATTCACAAAAAGGTTCTTTATATGAAGGTATGCCATGTATATATAATTTAAATAAAGTATTTCAGCCCTGTGAGGAAAACTGACCAGCTGCTCTGTGTCTACAATCCCATGTGCAAACTTTTGATGGACAATCTCAAAGCCCCTATTCACTTATTGTCCAATTTTTTTTAAAGTAGGAAAGTTTTTAGACTCAGGGGAGTTTGGGCTAAAAGGTATAATGCAAATGTGAAAGTGTGTGTATGCATGCATTTACACATATATCACAACTGGGTGGGAAAAACATTCTTCACCCTTTCCATCCTCATAACTCTTTTGCCAATTGCTGGTTTCCAGCTGCTAGTGATAGCATAAAACCAAAGGTCTTGAGCAGGGTCAGAGAAGATGGAAGAAGCACTACAAAGTAATGTTCCACCTTTCTCCAATCATGTTTGTTACATATGTTAGTTTCTTCTCTGGTTTTGTGGGCCACTGTTAGAACCAGGAGAAGCAGCCTTGTAAGAGATGAGAGTCTACATGATACAGTATATAAGCTAAAAGCCTGCCTCATAACATTTTAGCATGCTTCTATTATGGCATACAATGCAAGCCATCACTAACAGACATATTTTAAAGCCACTATTTATATAAATGATAGGTTCTAAGTTAAAAGTGTGAGGGTGTGAAATAAGGGGCATGGATTTTTAGTGACCAAATCTAAGGATCTTGGGATTGGAAATTACATATCTCAAGAATGCACAAGCAAATCATATTTTCTCTGTTAGAAATTAAATAAATTTAATCTGATTATTCTGCAGTGAATACATAATTATATGCATTGCTTTAATCAGACAATAGCCAAAAAAGTTGTACAGTTCTAACATAATAGTACTAGAATTGTATATCTACATTTACCAATCACAGGATAAACTGTTTCTTATTGCTTGATCACAATTGTTAGTCTGTTCCATATCCAGCTCACGTGATATACTGAGCACACATGCTAGAGTTTATAAAACCTCCTGAAAAATTTCCATTGGGAATATACTTTGATTCAGCCTTGAACCAGAATTTGTCATTCTTGCTCTCTAACCTTTAACTTTGAAACTTGCACCCCATTTTGGTAGTGTTTTACTGTAATGTTATCTGGGTCCACTAGAGTCAAATAGTATAGGAAATATGATTACAATAATTGTGTTAGAAATAAGTTGCTGTCATGATCAGTAAAAGCCTCCAAAATGAAACTGATAAAATTGTATCTTTGACCTTTGTGTCAGTTCTAACGAAACACACTTCAAATGCTGTCTATGAATATTAGGATTATTATTTTTGAAATAGAGACTAGTTTATATTTCCTTTTGAGAATTCAGAAGAGCTACCTTGTTTGCAAAAATTTGTAGCCAGAAATAAACTCTGGACTTTTATGAAACAGGCCAAAAGCTTCAATAGAATTAGTGGACTAACTTGGCCAAGACTCTTTGAAAAAGATTTTCTTCCACAGATTAGATTAATAAAATGCATATATTTTAAACACTATTCTTCTTGTTCTTAACAATTTAATTCTGTTTCATCCCTGGAGAACTTCTAAATATAAAACTCTGAAGATGTATGCAGAATAAAATATCAGAATTAATACTCAGTTATACCAGTGTAATATAAAAATAATTTGTATCCTCCCAACTATTTTATGATCTAGTTACTAGCATTTTTTCTGTGTGTATGTGTGTGTGTTCAAAGCATGTTTTACAAGGTACATTTGTAGTTAGATAGGAAGCTTAATTTTACTTTACTGATTTTTTTATTATTTAGATCATACACTGTTCTCCTGAAAAAATGCATAATAGAATGCATTTTATGATTATGCATGACAGCAACAAAATGCATTTTAAAATAAACTGCAGTAAAAAAAATCCATATGAGATACTTTTTTTATTAATTAATGAGACATCTCAACCTAATATGAATCCTAGGCCATACAGTAAAGATAAAGACTTTCACAACTGTGCAGCAGTTTCTAAACATAGGACAGGAAAGAAGAGCTTCCTTAATTTTATCCCATTTTCAATAATTATGGGCTCAATTGTTGAGCTAATCAATGCAATCATTTGTTCAATGAAATAAAAATAAATTATCCAGAATCAGAGTTATAGACTTCAAAATGTCCACTGATATTACTGTCCCTTTCTTAGAATTAAACATTCACTGTATCTAACACCCAAATCTCTTTTTTCACTGACCTCTACTATGAACCTTTTACTTGATGTGTTTTAAAATAGCTATTTAAATTAGACAATCAATCATCAAATTAGATGCATGACTATACACATCAAATTCCAGTGTTTATTTTCATTCTGGCACACTCATAGCTATGCAGGTTTGAAGAATGTAACTCAATTGGCATAAGCTTCAGTGTTAAATGGTCATCCCAGAAGATGTCTCTGTGTTGTTTTGAAATGTACTTTTACAAGGCATTTTAATAAAGTTTGTTTGTATTTTCCTTGATGAATAACACATTTGCTAGTGAATTTTCTGGGATGTTTGGTTCATGGTCTTTCCTTTCTTTTTCTTAGAACTCTTTGGTGGTAGCAGCCTGCAGAAACCTTGTGGGACTATCCCATTGTGATCTGACCTGGTTCTGGCTTTGTCCAAGTAATTGCACTCACAGTAACACTCCTGACCCCAAGAAGTCATTGATAAGCTCCAGCACACAAAGTGCAGAGTTAAAAAAGTTTGAAATTTGAAGTGGAAAAAAAAATCTTTTAAGCCACAAGACTGGTATTTATTTATTATTTTAAAATAGCCAACATGTTTCAAGATGGCTTTTTCTAGCTCTTTCACAAATCAGATCAATATTTAAAAGAAACAGAGGGCTTATCTGGTATTGTAGTTAAGCATGTAGTGTAAAGGGATAAGTGTGCATTCCTAAGCTTTTCTTAAGAGTGGTGGCACAATTACACTTTTGCCATTTGCTGTGATATTTGATTGATCCTGAGATTTAAGATGAAAGGTGGATTTATGCCACTGAGGACTTAAATAAAGTAATAAGGTATTGCTGATAATAAAGGTTAAGATAAACAGTGCTGGTTTTGAGAAGTGCTCTAAATTGAAAATATTTGGTTGATTTGATTAAGCAATATTTCAGCTTCAGTTTCTCAACAATTTCATTTTCTCGGTAAACAGATAAAAAGAGCAATCCTAAGCATTTCAGCTCACAAGTTCCCTTGAGTTCAATGAAACTTAGTTGGTGTTTATAGGATTGTAATCTAACTCTGCATTTAGACATGAAACAACAGAAGATGAAATTATATTGGACACATTTTATGCTATCATAATAGCTTGGCAATACCTCTAAATTGCATTGAGAAAATATTGACATTTAAAACTATGTATCACTGTGTCTTGAAAGCTAACAATATGTGTTTGGCTTTGGAATGTTGTATAGTGCAGTATTAGTGGCAGACAGATCAAACTGACCTCCTTCGCTAAGTGAAATTAATGATTTGTTTTTCCACTCTATATATAGAAAATTCTTTTCCTTTTGGGTCAAAATGCAAATATTGAAGAAAGGTCCAAGCCCTGGGATATTGCAATTACAAACCTGGTTATTAAACCATAACATGGGTTCATTCTTTACAATGTGAATGCTAAAAAGCATTTAAGCGGTGTCCAAAAATTGATGTAGGTCTTTGGCAAAACATACTGCTCTTTGTGATGACCACTTGGATGATAGTGTGGGGAAAAAAAGTTTAGTTATGCCACATGAAAACATGGCTTCACATTCATATTTCACTGCACTAATTTAAGTAAATGGTGCATTTGGGTTTTCCTAATTAGATGATAATACTTAGCCTAAGAAAAACACCAAACTTTCAATGAAATTACATAGCTAATCTTAATCCCCTCCCTAGAGAAACTGCAAGCTTCAGGAATCACTTTGCACAATGGTTTACTTTGGGGTCCCTTGGAGAGGTCCTGCAGAGAGATCTGTTTTTCATACTACATTCCTCTGCACAAATAAAGCACAGCTTTGTACTTAATTCTTGAACAGAAAGCATTATTTGTACATGGCCACCAGGCAAAAAATCATCCATAGATGTAAGGTTAGAGGGATAAATGGAGCCAAATCAGGACCTGAAATGAAATAACTCACAATTTCAAGATTAAGTATTTGAGCTTAATCTTTTTTTAAAAAAAATCAAGCTTTGCTTTAAAAACTTTTTTTATGATATCCTTTCAAAGAACATAAACTTTCCATATTGTTAATAGCTACGATGGCATGTTATATTAAAATCCAAAATTGATATATTCCATACTTTTATCATACTCTTTGGATTTATTAACTCATACGCTACTAGTCTCTCTAATTCTTGAGCAGAGGCAAAAGCACTTAAAATAATAGCTTATTTAAAAGTAAGCCATTATATACTGTATTTTTATTTATGATAATATTTATATCATAACCATTTCTAAAGACTCTGGACAGAATAAAGAATATTATCTTTCAATAATATTGTAATAAATAAAATCTTAACAAGCTATTATTTTAAAGTGCTTTGGTCCTTTTTGAACAAAGACTCTACTTTGATGGTTTTAACACTGCATTATTTGACACTATTTTCTTATTTTGCCAATGCTGTTGAGTGTTTTGTATCTCTAATGACTTCATCTTGATTGTTGAAAAAGTGATATAAAACACCATAAATAAATAGATAAAATTCCTCCTTCTAAATAAGTGATGCATGACTTAGACGTGCAGAGGAATGGCATGAAATATGTTATTGTTTTGAAAGTACTTCACGTTAATCCCTCCTCTGTGTTGTGGTTTAGGAAGGCATACATATATTTGAAAAGAAAGGCAAGTGGGTGTGTAAAAACATTCTGCTCACAGCCAATTCCACCATTGCCTCAGACTGAAATATTAGGCATCTAAGTGGCTACTTCCCATCCAGACAATTCCAGTGCTCTTTAGTGTGTCCTTGTGAGCCTCTGAACTGAACTACTGTCTCAGCTATGCTAGAAGATGCCATTCCCTCACAAGTGCTCAAGTAAGATTTAACCATGAGTTTCTCCACCTGGAAAGAGGGAGACATTCTATCTCCCCAGAAGACCTGATGTAAATATAGCTGATGAAACACCTGTCTGAAATAAAGTACTGGACAATCATTCTCCCTCTGTGGACCTCTTTAACTTTCTGATAAAATATGAAGATGATTTTATAACTATATTTATTCATAACATTGCAAATAAGCCTTACTTGATATGTGTGAAAGAGCCACTGAAATAATTGTATGCCTTAAATAATGCTTGTTAAAGGCTCATTCAAATGATCTCATCATTATGGAATTATTGGCATCCTTTAAAAATATTATGAACTACACAAATTCCTATCCAACCACAATTTTTTTTTTGGCTTTCCTATAAAACTAATTAAGTGATGATAATTGGGCCTTTCTCTCTAAAAAAAAAAAACTCTAGAGCTATAGGAGGCACCTGGATTTGATGTGCAAGGAAACCTAAAACCAGCAACAGCTTTTACATTCTGCAGAGAAATGAGATATTTTCTACCTGGCTCCATATCACAGATAAAACACTACGGAACTTTATTTTGACAGCTTTTTCTACTTTTTGTGGATTTCTTAAAATAATGAAATAAATTCATGATGTTTATTTGCAAAAGTCTGACTGATTTTAATGGATCTGGATTGAAATCCTTGATTATAAACATCTTAGCTAGAAAACTTAATCATAATGCTGTTAAATAATATCTATTATAAAGCTTTTATTACAGATTATAATTTCTGTTTATATAATATTTAACTTAATTCTTTATTTCTATGTTTAAAACGATGCTTATTTTTAAGAGAAGTATTCTAATATTTCGGTTTTAAAACTTTAAATATAATGCAATACTGTATTTGTTCAAAGCCTCATTGGAAGAATATAGCAATGGATTAAAAATACAAATAAAGTGTAAGAATTGTCAGAGGAATTCCAAAATTGCTAAACAACCAATGTGATTTTTGTATTAAGTAAGCAATAACATAACTTCAAAAACAGATGTACGTATGAATGTTGCCTCACTGATTCAAATTTGACTTGAAGACAAGCAATTGGAATTTTAAGGTGATTAATTACAATTAAACCAATTAGAGCTTGCAAATTTTGAAGAAGATAAAACTGGGAATATTTTAAATGTTATAACAGTATTCCATTCATTTATGTAGACACATATGCTATACAAGTTGGAATTGCCACCTGGTTGAAGTTGCGCATATACGGTTATGCCCCAGTTGTGTAATTTGTTTTTGTTATTGGATTTGTTGTTGATGATGATGGATATCAAGAGGTAGCATCCTCTCTATGCTATTATTACACTCATAGCATTCCAAATATTCAGTGAAGCTACATGAAGGTTTGTATCATCTATAATTTGCAGTCCAGAAACAAATGAACATGCCTCTGATGCTGAAATATGTGATACATTAATTTGCTAACTATTCACTGGATTATGCCCATTTTTAGGATATAGTTTTATTGGATTTTATATCCAAGTATATGTAAAGCCTTAAATATCCATTATTAATTAAAATGTTGAAAAAGTATACCCTTGATTTATATTCGTAACAGTCTCATGAGGGGTAGGGGGGAGAGAGAGACAGACAGAAGGAACTCAAGGTGGCATGTTTATTTTATTCAAACAGTTATGTCAAATAGTAAAGCTACAAGTGTTGCAGAGATTGGCTCCTTGGCCATAAGCCTGAGAAATAAATAATATTCAGTCCGAACTTGCCTTTCAAAATCTTTATTTTGCTTGATGTTTTAATCATGGTAAACTGCCAGTTTCTCATAATTTAACTTCAGATAGGTGGATGAATAGCTAAAAGTCACTTAGTAGAGAAAAGCTTTTTCTTTACATATTCTCTGTCTCATTATTTCCAGACAAATGACACTGATTAACAGGTTGTGCAATATTTATTTCATCTAATATTTAAATAATACACACATAAAACACACAAACATATACATATTTCATAATGAAGTAGTAAATAAAAATGAGAAAGCAAGTAAAACCTGCCTTTCATATTACCAGTAGATGCCATTGCTGGCTGTAGGCTTAAAAACCTTATATTAATTTGTTATTTATTTCTATTCATTTTTTGTAGTACTCATGATAACAATTGGATGGGGTTTTTTTTCTCTTGATTTTCTTTCTTCTTCCTTTAACAATGTTGTATAAAGTTTCATTGTTGCTGTTGTTACCATTATTTAAAATAGTGAAAACCAGTTTGGTGTATTGGTTAAGGCATCAAGTCTTGGGCCAGTCACTTTCTCTCAACTCTAGGAAAGAGGCAATGGCAAACCACTTCTGAAAAACCTTGCCAAGAAAACTGCAGGAGGTTGTCTGGCTAATCTCTGAGAATTGGGCACAATTGAATTGAAGGAAAATAATTTAAGATACTACTGAGGTGGTACTCTGCTGAATCTTTCTATTTTCTCTTAAGCTAATTTCATCAGTTAATTATTAAAACCAGTACAACTATTGATTTCTTTTACATCAAAATTGTCAATTTCCTTCCTAGAGCTTTTACTGTGAAATTTATTTTTCACTGTAACATCGTAGCTATTGTTCGAGGTAGAAACTAATCAAGGAGAGAAGCAACCTAGAACTAAGGAGAAACTTCCTGACAGTTACAACAATTAACCAGTGGAACAACCTGCCTCCAGAAGTGGTGAATGCTCCAACACTGGAAGTTTTTAAGACGAGACTGGACAGGCATTTGTACGAAATGGTATAGGGTTTCCTGCCTGAGCAGGGGGTTGGACTAGATGACCTCCAAGGTCCCTTCCAACTTTACTATTATTATTATTATTATTATTATTATTATTATTATTATTATTATTATTATTATTATTATTATTATTATTATTATTATTATTATTATTATTATTATTATTATTTCTCATTTGAACCCTCTTCAGCCCCTCTGTTACTATTAATGGAATTTTGGCTGACTCTAGACAATCTGTGAATCATTGGGTCATTCTTCATCATATATAATTATAATAATAGGCTTGCACCCATTTCCCTTCCCATCACAACCCCTAAGAGTCATTGTGAAGGTTCCTCTTCTCTTCCTCCCCCTTCTTGTCTGACCCATGGAACTGCCTACCAGTTTGCTGGGGGGAGGGGAGTAATTTCCTACCAGATTCCTCAGTTCCTTCCATAGTGGCAGAGCTTCTAAAGTTCTTTACAAAAAACTAGGGAAATATTCAAAGATGTATCTGCCTTGAAAATAGCCCATTTTTAACTGTATGGCACAGTCAAACATCAGGAGTTGACCACAAAATGTTTTACGGTATTTTGTATTGTGTTTTATAATATTTACCAAATTTGAAATCCGTGGGAATCATATGTTCTGGACTTCTAATGTATTCTGTAAGTTAGCTCATTTGAGGTAACTAAGTTCAAAAATCATTGTCCTATAATGCACCATTTCATCCAGTTAAATATTACAGGAATAAGAGTTTTAGTAGTATAAAGGTTGCCAGGATTTTAATGGCATGGCATCCACATCCATCTCTCCTTTAAAATTGAGGAAACCATGATTTTCCTTTTAGCCAAAGCATTTCATTTGATGTGCAAACCTAGCCAGTGTCCTGGGATCATGTTATCACCTTCTGACAACCAAAGTCAATGGGCAAACCAGATTCACTTAACAACCGTGTTAATAATTTAATAACTGCAGTGATTCATTTAACAACTGTGGCAAAGAAGTCATAAAATGGGGCAAAATTCACAATAAATATTTCAGCAACAGACATTTTGGGCTCTACTGTGGTTGTAAATCGAGGACTACCTATATATGACAAAGGACCAGAAGTGAATATGGCATAGAGCCTCCCATAGGGTTCCTTCTCCAGTTAAGAAAGATAAACATTCTGCTTAGTTTCACAGCGACATTTTTAACACCTCTTTGCAGTTTCCTGAGAAGCAATTGAATGCTGGGTGATCTTTGCTGCTCTTGTCCTTTAAGCATCCAGACAATGATCTCTGTTGTATAGGGAAACTGGATACACAAAGTAAGGAAGCTCCCTGGACTGAGGTGCATATCCTATGCTTCCTGAGAAGACAGAAGTTTATCAAAGCACACACTTGAGCTTTTGCCCTATAGAGAATGCTGCTTTTCATCTAGCACACCATGATTCTCCATCCCCCAAGGATATTTCTCATTGAGGTTTGAGTGCCATTGCACTAAAATTATCAGTGCCTCCCTTCCAGACCTAGGACCATGTTAACCAGGCATAAAAAAATCATAATCTAACCTGTCTAAGAGGCATAGGCCTCACCTTTGCAGTGGTGATGCTTAAAATGACCAGGAAGGCTTAATAATGGGAACTGGGGCAACAATACAAAGTTTCAAAAGAAAGCAAACAAAATTCTATCAAGAGAAGTACTGCTGTTTATTTTACTTGCTTATTTATTCATTTGTAATATTTACATCCCATCTTTTCTCAGGGAATTTAAGGAAGCAGAATCTTCTTCCTACCATCTATTGACATTTTGGATTTATTCCAACTTGATGAGCAATGAGAAACAATCATCGGCCAACGGTGATTCAGTAGTTTGGTTCCCATAGCATGCTAAATGCTAAGTCACATTAATAAAGCACAATCATTATCTTGACAAAAAAAGCTATGTATGTTACATACAACATGCTAAGACAGTGGTGGGGTCTCCCAAATCACACTGAACTATACCCTATTCCAATCAAACTTAAAGTAACAGGATCAAGCTGTCCTACAAAGCAATCCTGTTATCTTCTCAGTAAACAGGTCTTCAAATAGATCCTGAGTGATCATCTATTGAAGAAACATCCTTTTTTGTGTGCTTATTCAAAAAATTCACAGAGTTATTCTAGCAAAAGTCTGATTTCCTCTGTGCCCAATCTATATGTTATAAAAGTAAGCAAAGGTGAGGATAGAATAAATTACTGGGTTTGCATATTTAATGAGATGGATAAGTGACCAGAATGTCTACATTATTAACTATATTATTTTATAGTTTTCATTTATTGTCCAATCATAGAGTCTAGGTCAGCGGTTCTCAACCTGTGGGTCGCGACCCCTTTGGGGGTCGAACAACCCTTTCACAGGGGTCGTTTTCAAGATGGAGGAGTCAGATTTAAACACAGGTCAAGATGAAGAGCATTTGCACATACAATAGCAGGCCTCTACGGCCACCTGTTAAGAACAATATGATCGTTTGAATGCTTGGCTAGAATCGCATCCCTGACACGCTTATTGGCGAGGCAAGTTGCTGAGGTAAACAAGGAAAGTCTCCGAAGTCAGAGCGCCGATTGGATAGAATCAGCTCGAAAAGCGGGCTTAGCAGGAATGGCTGCAGCCGCCGATTGGCTGAGCGATTTGAGCAGGAAGGGGCGGCTAAAGCAAAGCTGGAAGAGAGAGGTGTGGGCCGCACATGCGCCGCCATGGAAGGCCGCGACTGGGACCGGAGGGTGCTGCCCGTGTGTGCCGGGGCGGTGTTGGCTACCACTCTGGTCATGGAGGTGCTGCTGGTGCTGCTGTGGTTCCGTCCGCCCGGAGAGCCGTTCCCGTTGTGGCCTATCGCCTCGCTGCTTTTCCTGCTGGCCAGTGTGCTGGAGAACGCCGGCGCTTCATCATAGCTTCGCCCAGCACATGCGGTGTTATGCTAGCGGGGGCGGGGCAAGGATGGGAGTGAGTGGGCGTGGTTAGGGTCACGGCGGGGGTCAATGGGTCGCGGGATTAGGAAGGTTGAGGGTGATACTTCAGAAATGAATATAAAATTAAGACTTTTACTTCCATAAGGAATCTGTATAAATTGACATTTGATGACCCACTCATGTTTCACCAATGGCATCTTAATCAGGGAAGCATTTCTCTTAAATTGCTTTCCCATTCTAGAGAGCACATTTCTGATTTCAGTACACTGATCTAGCCAAGCTGTGTACTCAATTGTTTTTCCTCAGGAATTTATTTTTCATTACTGCTAAAATAGCGGCCAAGGAAAAAGATACTTTCCAATTTTTTGTTCATTTGTTTGGTAAATTTCTAAAAAATATGTTCCTGCCCTTAATACAAACCCCCTAGAGAAGTGCTAGGCAAAACTACCATGATAAGAGTTCAAAAAAGTTGTTGAGGTGTGAGGTTCTGAACATTAAAAATACATTTTAAGCCAAAGTATGTTTCTTATTAGTCTCATATATTGCTGTTTCCATCCATTATATTGCACTATTGGTGCTTTTCTATTTATAACTTATAACCAACCTCCTAAAATGTGTAATGTACTGACATCTGCTGTGTGTTTGACCAATATAGCACAATGATTAAAAAAAGAATAAAGCATGTATTTAAAATTAGGCTGGTAAGTTTCACATTGCCAGCAAACATTAAGATTGTTTAAAGAAGACAATGCTTTAAAGTAAAGTAAGAAACAGTCATTCTGCCCCAAGGATCATACGATCTAATTATACTTATTGCACTATATGAGCCCAGAATTGTGTCGTTGAGATTCTACTTTTATTATTTCATGTGATGGAGGAAGGAAATAAGAGTGTCTTTTAATTACATTTTCAATGTGCCGCATCTATTCTATCTTTTAGAGAGAGAATGTAGCATGAAATTGTTCAATAAGATGGATTAGGCAACGACCATGTCATTATAAATTTTTAGAAGAAATTGATTTTGTACCATGTGTTATGTACAATCCAAATGCTAAATTTGGCCAAGTATTATTTATTTAGAATTCTTAAGTTGCTGTTTGAGATAGAACAGAACTTTTATATTAAAAGGAAGTGATTAAATCTGATTTTATTGCTATGGGAACATTTTTGTCACTATAAAATTTTACTGGCTATATACCTTTTCTTCTTCACCCTCCATCCAATAATAATAGAAAAGGTATAATGTTGAGAATTTCTTTACACATCTTCAGATAGAACAGTGCCAGAAATTCCAAGGTGGAGAAGCTTCTAGTTCTATAGCATAGATAGGCCCCTTTACTCTTCCCTGTGACATACACTTTCAGTTGAAATTCTCAAGAATACTGTACTTGTTTTATTAAAGATACTCTTTCTTGTTTTATGGCAATTTGAAGTAGGCAATGTAGTGATAGTAAGCATCACTATTCACCTGGGTTCAGCTTCCCCATTTATCTGAAAATGTCTGTCTGTCTGTCTGTCTATTGTCTACCTAGCTAGCGATCATGTATTAATTAATATGATTTATATCTAGCATATCTATCAAGAGGAAACTCAGGGCTTGTTAACTTATGGCTTGCTTGGGTTTCGTTTTTGTTTAAATTAGAAGAGGCACAGATGCCTGCAAACTGAACTATTGGACTCTATCTGCAGGCTTCCATCTGTTTTCTCCAAAATGTCTCCAGCACCTTTATAGGTCCAGAGACATAAAAGGAAGTTAAGAAGATTGACAGCTGATGGGTGGTTGAAGCTAATATTTTGCTTTATGAGTGTGCACACATATGTATACATACACAAGCAGAGAAAGAAATATTTCATCATTCCATACTATTAAGAAAGAGAACTAATTTGGTATAGTGGTTAAAAGTGCTGGGCTAGAAACTGGTGGGGGGGAGCACTATAAGTTTTAATCCTGCCTTAGGCACAAATCCTAAAGGATAACTTTCCCTTAACCCTAGGAAAAATGTAATGGTAAACTACTTCTGAGAAATGTTATCAAGAAAATTACATGGACTTATCCATGTGGTAACCAAAGCCAAGACTGACTTGAAGACATCAAAATACCAAGGGAAGCTTGGTTTGGTGGTGAGAAAGAAATCAGATGGAAGACTTCAGAATAATGCTGTCTTGGAAACATTGGCATGTTATATAGAATATTTCCTTTCTTTTATGAATCTTCCCAGACATAGGTTAATATTGTAGTAAAAACAGATGTTTCATGTCATACAAGAAAGAAGATATATGACAAATGAGTTACAATGCTCTATGTCTGAATATTATTGAGAGAACAAAAGCTGGTGTAGGCAATTAAGCCATATATTTTGATTATCTTATAAAATATAGCTGGTTTTGATGTATTGAAAAATCATATTCAAGTTTTAGCTGAATATAATTCTCTTCCTTGTCTTTAAACCAAGCTGTCTTCCTAAAGGGACAGCATTTGTCTTGTGTTCCAAATGAGGCCAACTTATTTGTTTTCATCTGTGGTGTTTAATTGGCTTGTTGCAGGCCAGAGATATCCTACAGAACTGTAATGGGTGAACATATAAATAAAGAACAAATAAACATCCCCCAATATCAAAATCTACTCATTTATCCATTAGTTGTAACCAATTTGCATTTGGTCTGATGACAACCAGTCGTTTGGATCCAACCAATCTCTGTGAGTGCAAGAACTTTCAAATTTCTCAACTTTCCAGTTAAAACTTGCTCTCATTCTCATCCTCTTTGAGATTTCAATCAAATACCTCTGTGAAATCTGAACATTTCACCTGAGCAGATGGATATTACATGTACTTCCTCAAAATATATCTATATTTTAATGAACAACAAAGATGATTAAGGGACTGGAGCCTAAAACATATAAGGAATGGTTGTTGGAATTGGGTATGTCTAGCTTAACGAAGAGAAGGACGAGGGGGGGACATGATAGCAGTGTTCCAATATCTCAGGGGTTGCCACAAAGAAGAGGGTGTCAAGCTATTCTCCAAAGCGCCTGAAGGCAGGACAAGAAGCAATGGATGGAAACTAATCAAGGAGAGAAGCAACCTAGAACTAAGGAGAAACTTCCTGACAGTTAGAACAATTAACCAGTGGAACAACCTGCCTCCAGAAGTGGTGAATGCTCCAACATTGGAAGTTTTTAAGAAGAGACTGGACAGCCATTTGTCCGAAATGGTGTAGGGTTTCCTGCCTGAGCAGGGGGTTGGACTCGATGACCTCCAAGGTCCTTTCCATCATCATCATCATCATCATCATCATCATCATCATCATCATCATCATTATTATTAACGTGACTAATACTTCTGTTTTAGAAGTATTTGAGTTCTAAGTCCTCAAACTGGCAATAAACAATTATTAAAGAGACGTTTATAGTAAAGATAAGGTTTGAGAGTCCTTTTGAATAGTTTTTCCCAACCTGATCCTGTCCACGTGTATTGGAATAGAACTTTGCTATATTTGTATGGGGAAGGATGTTGGTTTTCATTGTGTAAACTATTCTTATTGAATGAATTTACAGTCATTTCCACTGATGTACATATGTATCTTGGGATTTCTTTTTTCTTTTTCTCCTCATTCTATGTTAAGTTATGGAATACTTCACTCTTTATGTCATTCATTTTTAGATGCACATGTTTATAAACAATAATGTGCCATTGCAAGAAGTAAGACTAGATAATGATCAGGTCACTTGCATAAATCTACATAAGTGAAGGAAAAGAATCCTAGAGGAATGAAAGAGTATTTGGGGAGACAGACAACATTTTTCTCCCAAAAGAACTTAGTGAGTTTATTAAAAGCATAAGACTTAATATGCAACATACTAACTAAATTCTAAATGAATTATTCATGACTATGAATCATCAAAGGAATGATATAAATTGTCCTGTGAAAAAATAGAAGAATGAATGGCACAGTTCTCATTTCAAGTGATGTACACAGGAAAATGTAAAGCAAACCTCCACCTCTGGAATAGACACTTTAAGATCTATTAGGGCCTGGTCCTCTGCAAGCTAGTAGTTAGACTGCTGGCTTACTGAATTCCATTAATACGGTTGATTAAATGATATCTATTCCCTAAACACATTTATCTTAATTTAACAAAGATCATCTGGGGTCCAATCAAACAGGAAGTGACTTCTGATGTATGGATAAATGCACCCACAGTCTAGTATTCCAAGTAATCGAATGCAATACCTCTGATGAGACAAGATGTGAAAATAAATCCCTATAGCTTCTCTGCTACTTTTCAAAGATGCAACCTTAGAAACAATTGCTTGCAAGAAAGTTTTACTGAAAGTCTGAGACTTGATTCAAAAAAGAAAAGGCTAATCAGCTCAGCTACACATGCCAAAGATCAGTTGTGAGGTCAATTCTAATGATTGACAGCAAACTATCAATCTGCTTACAAATAGGACAGTATCCAAATTTGAAGATCACCCAAGACCTCCAAGGCTCCTTCCAACTCTGTTATTCTGAGCATATTAGCAAAATAATTGTTCATTTACAAAATGTATACCTGACTATTCTCTACCACTAGATAGTACTTTTTTATGAACAATTAGAAACTCGTCTAATTGGATATATTTTAAAATAGAAAAATGACTGTAGGAGTGTTATATGTTACTTTCAATGATTTTTTAATGTGTATTTAACTCACATTCAGCTGAAGTGTATTCAGCTTTACAGGAAGCTGAAACTACTTCAGCAATAAGCCTCTTTGTGTAGAGCCCTCTTACTTGCTAGTGGTGTGTAATATTTTGAACTGCTCTGAACTCTAGGGGATTGAGCAATGGTTGCCCTGTCTTTGAACACGGACCAGTAGAAAGTAGAATCACTTCCTATTCCTATCTTGTGATTTTTATAATGTGAATGTTTACACACATGTGGTTACATCTACTGTTTTATAGATTCACTGAAGAATCATTCAAATAAAATTCATTCTTCCAGTATAGAACTATGGAAATGTTTTTTTCTATTTTTACTCTTTTTATTTTTATTTTTATTTTTTGCTTGCATAACTTGTACCAATATATGTTCAGAGTTCACTATGACTATTTAGGTAAAAAAAAATCCCAAAGTATGCATACTCTTGGTGTAACAAACATGTTGAAAATATATTACATAACATCAGATCTGCACATTGTAAATCCTCTATCCAGGTACTTTTATGAGGCTCTTGGGAGATAATGATGGTATTTGAAGCTGTTTTCAAATTATCTCCTATCCAAGGACAGGCTGTGCTAGTGGGGACCAAAGGCATTAGGTTCTCAGAGTGGAAATTCGTTTCTGAGTATTCATTTGCTCAGTGGACAGGTATGCCTTGTCCAAGGCCCTGAATGCAAAGCAATTTAATTCTATCTAGGTTCTGTAAGATTCCTGCCTGAACATAATTTATATAATTGAGTGCAGTTCAAATTGCCTTTTACTTTCAGTGACTGACATGACATAGCCACATATATATGCTGGTATTCTTCAACTTGTCCAAATGTTTCCAGCATATTTAAATGCTTGTTTCCCCCTTGGGTATATATTTGCAATTGATTATAGAGTAGATCTCATAAAATATCTGATTAGATGCACATGTATACATCTGGGTTGTGCTGTTAATTTTAGTTTCTCTAGGACAAAACCAAAAGGGCATTTAAAAACTTACTAGAAAAGGGACTCATTCTGTAAAAAGACAATCTAAACCTGATGTAGTTCTCCCTCTCAAGAATAACCACCTCTAATTTCCAGACTGTATTTCATTTAGTGTCATTACTTTTAGAGTAAGAAACCATGCTTAAAAAGTCATGTTTATATGTAACATCTTTGCTTCTTCAATTGTTATTGGAAAAAATAATCCAGAGACTTAAAATAAAGCGTGACAAGTTTATAGGAGAAAGAGACAGAGGACTCTAGAAAGGCAAATCATTCTCAAAACTCTTGGTGTCACAAACATGTTGAAAATAAGAAATGGAAGAGGGGAGGTGATAGGTAGAGATCCACAAGAAAAGCAACCCTGTGGCTTTTCTTCTTGGGAAGATTACATTCTCATGTAGTTTTCCTCTTGCTTGAGGTTAATCTGTGTAAACCTGGGTTCAGTCTTTTCAAGAGACTGAGTAAAGAGATCACAAGAGGATTAGATAAGGACTGGCAAGTAGGCTTCTTTCTTGTGAAATGGACAAGTTTCAAGAGACCATGTCTGAAAGTGGCAGATGGAAAGACGGGTGATCGACAAACTGCAAAACAAAGGTCAATTAAAATGCATGCCGTGCAGCACACCTCCCCAAAACAGCCAGCCTGGCCAAACGGATGGCTCAACCTCTTGCCTTGCAATGTGTAAATACCCTTTCCTGGTCCCTTCCCCAACTATCCAGAGGCTTTGGCGTTCCCAGGACAAATTGAAGTCCCTGCATTCTGATTCATTTGGAGTCGGGAAGCTTGAGGGCGACAGAAACGGCTTAGGCGGTTCCTGAAATGAAACAAGCAAAAGAGGCTTTCCGTGTCCATTCATTTTTGCAGCCAGAATTACTTTTGAAGTGATAGATTGAGGGACAACCTGGCATTTAAGAAGAAGCAAAATGCTTGCGACCACACTATCAAAAAAAGGTAAATTTCGTTGTCATTTTTACTTAAGATCTAAAATATTCACTTGGTCGTAGTGACTGCAATGACAGAAAGGCCGGTTCTCTTTATTTCAGTGTGCTGATTTTCTTTCCTAGTATTGCTCTGGTGAAAAATAATCTTCTCCCCCAGTGCAGGTCGTCCAAGGGAGAAAAAAAATACTTAAATGGATAAATAAGGCATTCTTACCATACAATTATTTTTTGATCTAGTTAGTCAACCTTTCCTTATACTTTTTCTCCTCCAAAATATATAATTCATTTAGTTGTTAAAAGGATTCAGGCGTACGTTACATTATGGTGCTGCAGAGAACATACCATTAATTTAAAAAAACATTTAAAAAGCAGGTACATATTGTTGAAAGGACAATAAGACTTTTTGACTAATTTAAAAATTCTCCATTTCTCCTCCATTTGTATTAATTGTTATATAATTAAATAGCAGAAAGTATGTAATTGGCATATTAAGGGTTTAACACACTAACTGCAGTTTCCATTATGCCAAAGTATGAAAAATGTAATCCAAATAGCCCAAATTTGCTTATTATATTTGGAACCACTTTACAGGGAATGGCCTGAGACAAATGGATGGATTGTTTCAATAGGTCTTAAGAATGTTTGAACTGTAGCCTCTTTAATTTAACGTGCTATACTTGTAAATATTTAAGGGTTGAGTGGGATCCAGTTAAAATTGAATGCTTGCTTTATCATAATTTAATGGGTACTTACTGGAGAAGTCAACTCCATTGTGTACAACATGGTTTACTTCTTAATTACTGTTGGCTGATGGATTGTTCACGTAGGGCTAATTAAAAGAAGCCAGGAAATAATTGGCACATAATCATCATTATTATTACTATTATTATAAAAAAATTAAAACCCAGGAGATTGTTGTTTGTGTCCCATGCCTTCCATGACTTGCAATATACTGTTATTCAGTACAACAATCTGTCTCACCATTATCTGTCAATCTTTGTGATGGAAAGCAGTTAATATTTCCTGAGCCCAAGATGTTTCAATGAAAAGAAAGTGATTTTCCCTTCTTGCTGTTTCCTGAACTGCCCAGGAACTTATGGATTACAATATGCCACTTTTTAAGCTTCTTGCATCTCTCATAATTAACAGCACACCTTGCTCTTGCATTTATGATAAAATGTCTCTCACCACAATGAGCAGAATTTCCTAGGATTCAGATCTCAATCCAAAATTAATGCTTTTGTAGAAAAGTCCCAAATGGCTTTTATTCTCATCCTAAATGCAGTAAAGCTTACTTTACTGCAGAAAACCCTTCTTGCCCGTGACCCCCTCAACACATATACACACAGAGAGATAATTATTCCTTTCACACCCAATATTTCCTAAAATTTCTTGATGCCTGTTATGTACATTAGCTACATTAAACGAGAAGGTTAGCCAGATCCTTCAGGAACTCAGCATTCTTGGAAATGTCTAGATGATTTACAAAATAATAACTGCCCAACTTGTATTACAAACAGTCTTGAACACTAGATGAGTTTAAAGCCTAAAGATTCAGGCTGTTCTCCTAAATTCAGTGGAACACAAATTAGGTAAATTCACATAGGATTGTTGTTTAATATACATAAATAAAATCAACTACCAGCCCAGTCCTAATAATTCCTGTCAAACTAATATTACACACAGCGAATAGTACTTATGTCTTCTGTATGGATTTCATTGGATCTCAATTAGAATCCAGGGTCAAGCCTATGATCACCGCCCTATCTGATAGTGGATCCCACTGACCAAAGCTCGGTAGGAATTTCTGGGAAATGGTCTGTGGATTGCTATACTCTCGAGTTTAGGCTTTGAATCTGCTTGCCCGAATACAAATGTTGTCTTTATTTCATCAAAAATTTCACATTTGCACTTTGAATGGGACTCTCGATGAAAAAAAAAGAAAAGGTGCATGTGAAAGGAATAAAATTTCAGAGAGATGGCTGTTTAAGTGCACCCCCTAATCAGGACGGTAGTTGGTTGTTGTTGTTATTATTACTAGTAATGTCGTCATGAGAAACTGTTAATCCTGCTATTACATAAAATTGTTGCCCGGATTTTTAATAAGCGGATGGTAGAAATTCCGAAGAAGCCTTTGCCGTCCAGAGTCGCTTTGGATAGCGAGGTGGGCGGCATATAAATTTAATAATAAATAAATAAAAAAATTTAAAAATACCATTCATGGGCTCAAAGAAATCAGCGTAAGACAAGAGTGACTAAGGGAAGCCTTTTCATTTCAGCAGCGTCTGTGCCTCACGCGGGCGCCATTAGGCAGTTCAACGAGGTTCCCGACGAGCGCACGGAGCCTTCCTAGTATCCGCCGATCGCTTCTATAAAAGGAAAATCCAGCGAAGCCAGCCGCCCACGAGTCCCTCCTGTTTCCTCTGAAGATCTTTCTTCAGGGACGCCCAGGCAGCCTTTGACTGACCAGATGAGGGCGAAGGAGAGGGAGGGAAGCCAAGGGGGGCGGGCGAGAGACGGGGAACTCGCCGAAGCGAAAGCGCAACCTCTGCTGCAAGTTGCGGACCCGGTTTTTGCGCGCCAGGCAGCAAGCAAACGCTGCAGAACCACCTTCTCCATTTCTGGCCTGCTCCCTGCCTTGGATTGCACGCCAAATCTCATTGGAGGAGCGGTGTGGGGAAGGGAGAGGGGGGGGAGGGAAAGGAAAGCTTCCATGTGGTGGAGCGCGCTGGGCTTTGCGCTTTTTCTTCCATAGAGGGATTCGCGCGCTTCCGCCGGCACCGTTGACTTTTCTAAGCTTGGGAAGGCAGGACTCTGTAGTTGGTAGAGGTGCTGACATATGTCACAAGGCGCTGCTGCTGCTGCTGCTGTTGGTGCTGCTGCTATTGCTGCTGCTACACCTGTGGAAGGAAATGCCTCCCGGGCGAGGGGGGTGCCAAACAGCCCCGGCCGGCTTGGGTGGTCAAGGAAAAAACTGGCCCTAACTAGCTAAACACCGCCGACCTCAAAAGAGCAGCAGCGATTCAGAATCTCAGCAGGCGCTCCGGCTTGGTTTCCGCTGGGGCCGGACACTGGCACTTTCAGGCCCAGGGGCAGAGCTGCGGCAGGGGCCGGAGGGCATTCCTACCCCCAGGCTCCAAAGCTCTTTGGATTAAGGAAGGAACCCGCCCGGGACTAGAAGTCGCAGAGGTTTGTCCCTACGTGCCTGATTCAGAAACCCGCCTCGCAGTGAGGGGAGGCAATTACTGTATTCCTAAAGATTCTTTTTTTTAATGTCTTTGAATCCACACAAGAGCTAACCATTTGGTGTAGGTGATCATCCGGATCACCATCAGCGGATACGAAAGAAGCCCCCCCAAAAAAGTGTTTTCCCCTCACACACACTTGATTTGAGGACTTGAAATGTCAAAGAGGTAGTGATCTGAATGTGAGAAATGCAGTATTTTAGAGATAGTTTTATAAATAGCTTTATGGATTCAGGATCGGTACCTATCAGCGAAGTGTCACCATTGATTTTGGGAAAATAATGCTAAAGGTTATTTTTAGCCCTTCCATTAAAACATGTGAATTTTCAACCATGCTGTAAGTTTCATGCACTTCTCCTTGAGAGATTTATATTTGGCAATTCAAGCGATTTTGTCACTATATCAAATATAAGAGAAAGTTAGGTGTCACTCTGCTCATTAGAACTACTTCTGAATTTTGTTTCTTGATTTTAAAATGCTATCAGCCTAGGCTCTGTGAATATGGTATAAATACTCACTTTTTCAGGTCAGAAAAAAACCCCTCACATTTCTCTTAAAAAATCACAATGTTGTTATTGTTCCAGTACTAAGCATCCTAATTTGAAAATAAATCTCATTAGAAATATTTAATGTCTTTCTGAATAAAACTCTATTATTAGGTTACATCAATCTGACTTTTTTTTCAATGTACCAATAGCAACAAACTATTGAACATATCCGTTCTGAAGAGTGTAATCAATGTAGTATTTATTGCAAATACCCATCTGTTACTGAAATGGTTTTACCGAAATCCAATAAGCATGCACACTATTAGAATTCTGTTGTTTATTATTTGATGTTAAATATTTCTAACTTTGAGTAAATCAAATTAAATTGATCTTATTGTGTTGGACCAATGAAAAGCCAGTGCCTTTGAATTCAATGAGACTTGCTCCCAGGTGTAATGAATAGTTTGTAACAACGGTCCTTGCTCCTCGGCAGCATATACACACAAAAACAACATAGAAATGTATATAAATAGCACACACAAAAGTAGATCCATAAATTGCTATAAAAATGTGAATGTTCTTGTATATTATGATGTTTAGGTATTATTGAAATCAAACTTGGAAGGCGGACAAGTGAGCCTCCAATTAATTCGTATGCTCCTCAATATAAAGCCAGTAAATTTTCCCATTCAGTTATATAATTATGAAAAGAATGGTTAAGGGACTATGGTAGGCACACTAAAGGTAGAAATAAGTTCCACTGAATTCAAGAAGAATTACTTTGGCGTAGGCTTTAATGAGATTAAATTGTCAAGTTACCTTTGTTCAAAAATATAGCTGGTAAAATTTGCACAATAAATATTTACATTGTCTATTTTCTTCTAACACTGAAGGAAGTCACTCAAAATTTCCCTATATTCCCTTTCCTAAGGATGAGACTTTTTTATATATTTAAGAATTGTACTGCCAGGCCAGAATGAACAAAGAAGCGCGTTCGGAAAGGAATCTGGAGGTCTCGCTCGAGGTTCCCTTTCCGACGTGCACTCCCTTTCCTGCAGCAGCCACACTGAGGCACATTAGGCAGGCAGACCGGATGACGCATCTGTCCTTCGGCTGTCGGCAGTCTGGTGCGCGGTGGCTGTTCAGGTGAAGAACGTCAGGTTTACAGGTCGGGAGGAAACCACAGAAAAGCCCCGCCGGAGCAACTTGGAAACAACACGCAGCAACTCCTTCACTGATCAGCTTTTCTCGATTTTGGGGTGGGATCCCAGAAGGGATCCAGCAGTTGAAAACTTGGGGCAGAAACCCAGTCCCAGGCGCTAGAGAAAATGGGCGCTAGTTGTGGCCTGTAGCAAAATCGCCTTGCAAAAAAAAAAAACCCCACCTCACTCTGCCCCGCCTCCTCCGCTTTCCTGTTTCGTTCCCCCTTGCCCTAATTGCCTATATGTTCACACCTGCAAGAGCGCCTTTGAAATCAACTATCTCGACAAGTCTTATTTTTCAAACCGCTTGTCTAGAGAGAAAGCAACCAGGACGAATGCCAGAGGGCTTTTTCCTTTCTTTTCAAACTGGGGATGGATCTAAAGGTCGCAACGAAAGAGCTGCGTCTACAACACGATACGCGTGGGACTTAAGGGCCGCTTTGCTCCAGAAGACAGATGCGCCCAGGTCGGCCAGCTCTACCGAGCGACCCGCCTGCATAAGAGAGCGTTCAAAAGGAAAACAGCACGACTGCCAGTTCCCGACGAGCTTGCAGATAGAGACGGCCTTGTAACTTTCAATTCGGGGCGCAGCGCCGTTCGAGGGGCCCGGCCCTGCCTTCTTAGCAGCAAGCGAGAGTCGACAAGTTGCAGAGAAGCTCCTGCGTCCCCAAGGCCATTCCTCCCGGCTTCCCTGCGACGGAGCCGACTTCTGGCTTCCATCTCCAGCCCGCCCTCCACCGCGCGCTCGAAGAAATCCCTACCCCCTCAGGAGATCAGCTTGCAGCGGCAGGGAAAGATTTTCCTTCCTTATTCCTCCCACCCAGACCCACACCCACACCCACACCCACACCCACCCCAGCCCCAATTTCCCGCCTAAGCTGCCTCCTGCATTAGCTGCCTTTGCGAAGAGATGCCGCTTTCCCCCTGATTTGTGCGCGCGTGTGTGTGTGTGTGTGCGCGTTTTGCCATTCCACCCCTCTCCGCTTCCCTTCGCTCCGAGACCCCCACCCTTGGGCTTACGCGTACGATTTCCTGCTTGGGGTGTCCTTCTCGTGCAATGTGACTTTGCCATGAACTCGCCCGTGCCCAGATGGCTCCCAAGACTGGGGGGGCGCGGTGCGGTGGGGGGGGAGAAGCATCCTGACGAAAGCGGAACTCGCCGGAGCCCATACAAATCAGAAAAGAGCTACTCCAGAAGAGCAGTGAGTAGACACCGGAGCCTGCGGATAAGAAAAGACGCTGCGCTGGCCGCCGCCGCCGCCGCTTGAAACAGAGACGGGAAGGCGGAGGACGCCGAAAGCCCACCAGGCACAAGCGAATTTAAAACAAGCAAGGCGGGATCGGCCGCCGGTGGAGAAGATCTCCCTGCGAGGTCCTGGGGGAGCCGCTGCCGAGGTTTGGCGCGGCGGACAGCTGCCGTCGTTAAGCCGCCGCCGGAGCCGTCACCTTCCGAGGGAAGCCGCGGCAGCAGGTGGTGGTGGGCCATGATGGCCACCAGCTTCCAGGAGCCCCCGTCCGAGGACACGGTGGCCCTTCTGCACCGGGCCAAGGAGCCGGGCGGCGGCGGCGGCGAGGCGGCGGCCAAAGGCGAACTGAGCCCGGCTTCCAGCAAGGCGCCGTCGTCGATCGGAGCCGCGGTGGCGGCGGCGGAGAAGAGCGACCCGACGCAGAAGCCGCCCTACTCCTACGTGGCGCTGATCGCCATGGCCATCCGCGAGAGCGCCGAGAAGCGCCTGACTCTGTCGGGCATCTACCAGTACATCATCAGCAAGTTCCCCTTCTACGAGAAGAACAAGAAGGGCTGGCAGAACAGCATCCGCCACAACCTCAGCCTCAACGAGTGCTTCATCAAAGTGCCGCGAGAGGGCGGCGGCGAGCGCAAAGGCAACTACTGGACGCTCGACCCGGCCTGCGAGGACATGTTCGAGAAGGGCAACTACCGCCGCCGCCGCCGCATGAAGCGGCCCTTCCGCCCGCCCACAGGCCACTTCCAGCCGGGCAAGAGCCTCTTCGGGGCCGCGGCGGAGGCGGCCGGCTACGGTTACCTCACGGCGCCGCCCGCCAAGTACCTGCAGGCGCCTTTCCTCAACGCCGCCGCGGCCGCCGCCTCCTGGTCCTTGGCGCAGCCCGCGCCGCCGCCGCCTCAGGCGCCCTCAGCCGCTTCCTACGGGGCCTGTCAAATGGCCGTGGAGGGCGGCGGCGGCAGCCCGGGAGGCAACGGCGGCGGCAGTCCTGTCAGCGCCGTGAAGGGAATGGGACTCTCGGCCGGGCCCGGCGTGGCCACCGCCGGCGCTGCCTCAGCCTACGGCCCTTACTCGCGCCTTCCCGCCATGGTGAACTCGTACAACGGCATGGGCCACCACCATGCCCACCACCACCCGCACGCCCACCACCACCACCCGCACGCCCACCACCACCATCACCACCACCACCACACGGCCCAGCAGCTGGGCGCGGCGGCGGTGGCGGCCGCGGCAGCCGCGGCGGCCGCCGCCTCAGCCGGCAGCCCTTCCCCGCAAGCGGCGCCCAACGGAGCCGCCGGCCTGCAGTTCGCCTGCGCACGCCAGCCGCCCGAGCTCGCCATGATGCACTGCTCGTACTGGGACCACGAGAGCAAACACGGCGCCCTGCACCCGCGGATAGACCTCTGAGGGAGGCGGACGAGCCCGCATCGCCGGTGCGGGCATGCCAGGCAGCCGACCCCGACCCCGACCCCTTCCCACGGCTCGGGCGCGGTGGTGTCTTCTGAAGAAAAGCTTGGACCGCCTTTCCTGATCGTTTTCGTGTTCACCGATGCCCGGCGCGGGCAGTCATTTTCGGTGGGGAAAGGGAGCCCTCCTAACACACACACACCCCACGCAAACTCTTGTGCATCTGCAGCTCTATGGCTCCTCTCCGGGTGCAGGTGACGTCCCACCTCCTCCTCCTCTGCTTCGAATAGCTCGGCTTTTGGATGTAAATCCTCCTCCCTGTCCCTAGTTTGTAGGGGGGTTAGACAATGCAGCGTTTTACTCCATCTCCCTAGTGCAAGCCCTAATAAAACTAAAGCTAAAGTCGCCTCCGGAGTTTGTTAGTTGCTTTTTAGAAACACACACTGGCGACACAGCACGGACCGCGACCTTAGAAGACGTCCTTTGCGTGGTTATCCCGAACTTACTTTGCAGAAGCAGGGAGAGTCGGTAGTAAGTAATGTTTTTAAGATCGAAACGTGGGTCTGAATTGCAGAGGCATTTGCTTTGCATTGTGAGCTTAAACGGGGTTAAAATCCAAAGCAAAGAAAAACGGGGGAAAAAAAATATCATATGTTCGCCGCTGCAGATGAGAGGTGTCGAATCAACAACTCTGTCTCCTGCTCAGAACAACCAAACTACCAAACTTTAAAAGCCAGTAAAGGCCACGTTTGTTTATTCCGAAAATATATATTAAATTGTATTTGGACTTCAATTAACTATAAAATAGGGTGGCGATGGCTGTAAATTCTATCGAAACGGGCTTCTTAGTTTTAACATGTTGGAGTCGTTTATATCGGAAAGATTTCAATTTGGATTGAAGCAGGAATAACTTGGACGCAATTCACAATACTTGTAGACTGATGTTTTTAGAATTGCATCTCGTGATTTACACGATCTCTCTGTTCTAAATATGTAAAGCACACCAAATTTATTAGGATTTATTTTCAAAAATTGTTTCCAAGAATGGCAAAGATTTTCAACATATTTTTGTTAATATAAATTTCATGAAACGTAACACTTTCATTCCACTGTACTGTGGTTTACAGGCAGTTTCAAAAGTTGTTGTTTTCAGTTTCCTGGCTCGGTACATGTTAATCTGGGCACTTGAGTATATTGTCTGTTTCAACAAGTTTAGGGATGTTTAAAGTTGAGAGGGGAAGAGGTTTGCATTAATGGGATTAATCTGATTACAATGGATAATTACTGGAAATAACTATTTGAAATCTAGAAGGTGGGATGTTAAAAATGCCTGTATTTTGAACAGATTGGCTAATACAAATAATGGAAAGCACTAGACTTTCACCGCCTTTTTTTTTTTTGGCATAGACTTGTCCACTGTGACCCCAATGATGGAGGAGGGGGACAATGCACTTCTTCAAATCTTAATATCACTGTCCAAAATAGTACTTATTTGGGCACTGTATTGTACCAGAAAGGCAACTTGTAGCCATGTTTATTTGAAAGGGGAAGGAATTTTAAGAACAAGTTTAAAACAATTGTATATGTATATGTATTTTTTTTACAAAAAGAAAATAGTATTTTCTCAAGATAAAGTAAATTTATACTGTATAAACTTTATACTAAAATTATTTGGCTAAAGCAAAGCTATTCTCTATTATTATGAATAGTGTAATAACGGAGACTGTTTTTTGCAATGATGCTGTTTTATACACACATTTACACACACACACACATTCTACCCTCCACATGGGTGTTGAGACTAATTTTTATCTTTTTTTAAACTGAAACTATTTTGCCTGTAAATCAATTTTCATGGGTGGTCCTCTGCTTTTCTCTTCTTTTATGAAACAAAGTTTCACTATTTGAGCCTGAAAAAGAAGATAAACAGAAAATGTATTAATGGGGAAAGGGGGGAGTCATAGCAGTTTGCTTAAATACTTTTGTAAGCAAGCTGTTTTGATATTGTGCCTTTCTGGGACCAACTTTTTTTAGAATAACTAGCACTTTTATTGTATATCCCTTTGTATAGTCTCCAATAAAATGTTATTTTTTCTCTTTTATGTTTGATTTTCTTTTCTTCCACTATTTATTAAATACTGCAAATCTTTACAAATGTGATTACTTTCTGTGATTAATTTGCTACAAAAACTGCTAACATATAGACTTGAGCAGAAAGTTTTAGGATTTTACTTACATTATTTTCCACTTTCATGGAATTTGGTACTTGTTCAAAACAAAAAGAAAGATACATAAACCTCAGATAGAATAGTATGGTAGTAATGATAACTATAATCATCTGAAAATATTATTAAAATCACTGTCCCATCTAGCAAAATTATTTATTTGTGGATTGATTGTGTTAAAGCCATCTTTAGATGGCTGGATCTAAAGCATCTGTGTTTACAATATTAGTAATAGGTAAATTCCTCTGAAATCAATCTTTTTGTTTCCATGTCATAATTATTAGTCCAAGAATACTTATGGTCCAGTTGTCTTAATTACGTTTATTCAGAAATATCTCTTATTTGTGAAGCTTTTAGGGTCATTTGCTCGCATTACAACAGCTCTTTTCTACCAGTATGTGGAAGCACATCTCATTTAAAATAGTGGCAGGATACCTGGGAGGATCTAAGTTCAGAGGAGTGTGATCTGGTTTGGTGACTGACTGTTGAAAATGCTGTTAGTGTCAGGCTTGAAAAAATAATTATCATGTCTAAGTTGTTCTAAGCCATGCAAAAAAAAAAAAAAGCACTCCTTGTTGTGAAGATCTTCACTTGCAGAGTTAATCCAGATGGATTTTTCTTTAATAGTGAACATATGTTGGAGAGACATACTAGTGGCATTTTTATTATAGCATTGTCTTTTTCTTTCTTTTCTTGTAATATATGTACAATTTCAACCTCTTTTACCTATATCACCAAAAGTGTAGGGGATTGTAGGCCGGAGATCTGTACAATATGTGTGAAAAAATAGCTAATGATCCCATTCTTTTTATTTCAGAGAGTAAGGCCATTTTTTTAAAAAAAATATTATGTAAGTATTGTACACTATACATATATAATATCAAATGACTGGTAAGAATATTTGCAGCCCTACCCTAAAGAAGCATATTTATTTAGAAATAAATTCCAGTGAGTTCAGTGGGACTTATTTACCAAGCTGCTACTTAATTTGGAGATAAACTATATGAGAATGGGTGGGTTTACTTCCTCCCTAATTCTATGTAGGAAGAGCTACATTTTCAATTATTCCTGTTTGGTGATGATAAAAAGTAGATGTTTGGGAGAGGCAGGCTAGAATTGTGCTCTGAGTCTACCACATTCTTTCCAGTGGTGTTTTGCATGTGGTACCTTGCAGATTTTAGTCTTATGTTTCCATAAGAGACAACTTATGCAAATGAAACTCTTGGACGGTGCTTTTTTTGGGGGGCTATTTCTAATATTATCTTCTAACGGAGTGGCTGGGCTGCTTGCAACATTTTCACCTGCGTTCTAGCTGTGCTCGGCTAACTCTAAGACCTAATGTGGTTCACTTGGCCTTTATTGCGTTTTATTAAAGCATAGATTATGATTTACAGTGTTGTGTGAACTCAAACTCGGTTCTCCCCCCCCCCTCCCCGCGTTTTAGGATGCCCAAGGAACGAAGGCAATATAAGACTGACACTTAGCCAGTTCTTCTATTTGCCGATGGGTAATTTGCCCAATGTCTTAATATATAATTTCTGTAATATCTACCTAATGTCTCATATAGTCTAAATGAGAGACTCCTCAAGTACAGGAGGCACCGGCGGTTGCTTTTTACCGGACGGAAGTTATTCATCTAATCTGGAAAGGCTGTGTACACTTTCTGTCCCTTTCTCGCCCTCGCTTTAGTCAACGGGGAAAGCCGCAGGCAGCCTCTCCACTCGCGGCCAAAGGGGAACGCGGAGACAGGCGGGCCAGGTCCTCCACCAAGTAAGGCCGATGCCCTTGGCCAGGAAGGCCCTTCATCCTCCCAAAACCTCGGAGCTCCAAGACAGGGAACCTTGGAAGTGGGCTGAATCTCTCCTGGGTTGGTGCTGCGGTTTTCCGGAACGGCCTGTGGAGAGCGCTGGGGAAGAAGAGAAGCCAGACCGGCTGCCTCTTCCCAATAATCGTTTAGTAACCGTTTGGTGGCGGTCTGAGTAGAGGGTCGGGGAAAGAGGGAGACAAGTAGTCCCGCACGTGGGGCTGTTCCTCAAATCGGCCGTGGGAAGAGCAGCGAGGCATCGTTTCTGAAGGAGAGCCGGCTTTCTGGGTGTGAAATGGAAAGACTGGCTCAGACCTTAAGACCTTCAATGGAACCGACTCAAGGGGCAGGGGGGGGACCGACTCCAGCTTTTGGCACTGCGCGGGTCCCGATCCACCTACAAAGAGACTTTCGGGGCAGCGGGAAAAGGTGCCGAGGCAATGCGCCTATCACGGAATAGGGTTGTGGCCGGGGGGGACTAAAAAGACATTTACCGCCTGCCGTCTGCTACTCAGAGAGCGCTCCCGTAACGCCTTTCTAGGGGGTGAGTGTTATGGGTCTCTGCGCTTGTCCTTCACCAGGCCAATTCTCTAGGAGTTGGAGAAGGAGCAGAAATCGCCACAGCTTAGCCTAGTACATCTTAATTCCCAGGGCAGTTGACATTTCCAGAGTAAATGCAATAGATGGGAAGAGTCCGAGGCCCCCTCTCCTTCACCAATCCTGGGTTTAAGGTTATGTTCCCTCAAATCAAACTGAAGACGATTCTTGAAATCCCACGATTTTGTTTTTTCTGTCCCCTAGTTGGGTATGTGACTTCAATAACAGAGAAGAGGGTACATGTTTTCCGAAATTCCAGAAGTTTCTTTTTATACAAAGTCTGGCCATCCGCATTTGGGAGTAAGGCCCATTGAATTCAGTTCGGCACTTTGTAATTGAACCAAACTGTGGAGCAACAGACATTGCCTAACATTTTGAGTAATCCAGCCCTTCAGGCCCCAATGGGATGGTCTGGGAGCAGTGTGTAATAATATATACACCGCACCTTGCCTTGTATTAATTGAGATTACAAACTCGCGCGTTATTTGAAGCGCCCAGACTAGAAACGCGCACGATTGGATCCAACGCAAATAAAAATTCAAAGTAAGTGGATGGTGCAATCTATTTTGTTTCGGCTTCTACGCTCTTCTTAACAGAACAAGGGACACACCAGGCAGGTGTTAAAGATATTGGGGTAGCAGGATCCCAGGCATGTATAGTATAAAAAGATGGTTATGTGCGTGGATGGGGATAAGTGGCGACAGTAAATCCTAAAATGGGCCACTGAACAATACCTTTCTACACACCAAATAAACTTTCAAGCTGTTTCAGTTGAAATGCTGTTCTCCCTCCTGCTCAGTTCCCCCTCCCCCCCCCCGTGAAAATCCTACAGACAGAAATCCTAAACCCATGTTTTAGGAAATAAATCCCGAGGAAAAACAACACGTGGTTCGAACATCGGTTCGAAAATCAGTTCCCAAATGAACGTAGGTCGCCCAGAGCGTGTGCGCTGGAGCGGGTCTGGCAATGCCTTAGTGGTTAACAAAGGCAACTTTTATCCCGGGTGGAAAACGCGCGGGAGACTCTTCTTCTCTCCAAAACTCCTTCTGCCAAGCCTTCAGGGAAGACCCTGAAATGGTGGGAATCCGAGGGATTAACAAATTATCTATGAAACTGATCTTGGAGGCGGGGGAGGGAATGAATGCCCAGGAAAAGTCAGCAGGAGCTTCCAAGGAGCACCTTCTCCCATATATTTTGGGAAACCAAGATGCTTTGCCTTCTTACGACTTCGGGAATCGGACGCCTCTGTCTGAGTTGTACCATTTAATCTATTTTCTAATTGCCCAGTTCTTCCTTTGACTTTGCACCCTGTGTCTCTTCCCATAAAGAGGTGTCAGCCACGTTGTTAGAGATTTGTGTTCAGGTGGGTGTTGAAAAAGGAACGAAGAGACATTTCTACAGAAAATCGTTTTTTAAAGCCATAGGGCCCAGCAATCGGATCGAACCTAAGCAGGGCTGAAATCCAAGGAAATTAAATTCCATGATTAAATGGATCCAAGTTAAAACAGCTTATGTTACGTTCTTCGTTCTCTTAGAATAAGGCACTTCCAGCTTGTCCCTCTTTTAATGTATGCAATGTTCCAGGCAGATATTAGAAAAGTATCCTCATTTCTGTAAAATCCTATTAAATTCAAGAGATTTTTCTCCAACTAAATGCATATAGTTTTTAATCTAAACTTATATTTTTATATAGCAACTCTGTGATAAAGTATACTTAATCTAATAATGGCTGGGGAGCGGATGGACGGGGAAAGGGCACCCTTGAAAGGAATTTAGTCAGGTACTCAAATCTTATTCAAATGAACTTGGCAGGTCTGGAACCTCACTACTTTACAAATGAAAGAATAAGAGGGAGGAAGCCTATACATTTATTAAGATGGTAACATCTCCTCCATCTCCTTGTCTGCTTTTAAACACAGTATACATTGGAAACAGCTTTCTCTGTGAGATTTGTGCAAGCAAATGGCCATTTGGAAATCCGGCATAGGGCGCATGCAGATAACGCTCCTTTTTAAGTGTGCTCTGATTGCTGGGCACAATTAACCAAAAATGAACATTGTGGCTGCCTGATCCTGTGCAGGTTTGCTCAGCAGTAACTCCCACTATGGTTATAGGGGTTTTTATTCCCCAAACACTGTATTCAGTTTTTTTATCCAGGAATAAGTTGCTGAATTTAGTGGGATTTAGTTCTGAATAAACCTGCATGGGATGATGCTGGGTTCCTATTTTTAAGTACTTGTTGAAGGCTGATTTGGCATTTCCAAATCAGTGCCAAGGTGCTTCACTCTCCCATGGAAATAAATAACACTTAAGAACTTTGGAAGGGTTTATCCTACTGACTCTCCAAATACAGGAGTTTTCAAATCAGAGTTGTGCTTGTCTAAAACCATTGATTCCAAGGCAGTTTGAGATTGTAGTTTGGGATCCTAAATACAAGAGGATTACACTTCTTTGAAGAAGAATGCAATAAAGAAGGCTCACTTGATCATAAGAAAAGAGTAATCCCACCTATACATTGTGTGTGTGTGTATATACACATACACATATATACACATACATATACATTTATATATATAGTTTATGCTAGCATATAATTCAAAATGTATATGTATACTGTATATATATACATTCTTACAAGGTATATATATTGTAAGACACAGCATCACACCCTTCCCTTATCTCGATTGAGTGCCTCCAAATCGTTTTCTACTCCTAGCTACCACATAGATCCCCAACTTAGGATCTTCATATCAGATGGGTGTCAATTTCCCAAATTCCCAGGAAACATACTAGGAATTAGAGAAATGGACTTTCAATCTATTTTAGGATAACAGGTTAGGGAAAATATTGCGAGCTGATGCTGGCTACCAGTTGGATTGTGAAAAGACTTCCTTTGGTTTAATTCAATATATTTATCCTCTCTATGTCTCGCTTATCACTGTTGAACACTCAGCCATGTAAACCAGGCATAATTACTAGATCCAGACTTTATGTTCTTTCAATTTTCCTTCAGTATTAGAATAGAAATGAAAGAAGAAACTCTTCTGAACTAAAGTCATACCTATTTATGTTTAGCCCATGTAGATTACTCCTAAGTAAGTGCTAAATGGAATTGAAGATATATTTTTTTCTTTTTTGAGGCGTAAATTGCATCCAGTTGGTGCAGGACTCTTTTCTCCTGAATTTTATTTCTGAGGGTTGTAATTTAAATTTAAGGTCAGAGCAAAAGAAGTCAGAGCACTGCTTTGCCCTTCAGCCAGAAGGAGCCTTTCAATTTACTGAATCCAAAGGAAACTAGCGAACAGCCATTAATTGGGGACTCTCCCTAAAACTTGAATTGGACTCCCCTCAGGATCCATGCCTGGTTCCATTTCTTGTCTATAGTCTTACGTATTTAGGCCCCATTGAAATATGGGAGGAAATCTTTTTATAGATTTTCATATGCACTGATATATTTAGAACGTGGCATACATAGGATCAACCAGCTCAACTGTCTTTTTCTGTATTTAATCCCAGACCAGTTGGTCTTTCACAACTTGAAAAAAGAAATTCCAGTGTCGACGACATTAAAAAGGTAGTTGAATGAATTCTGGTGGAACAGAAATCCTCCTTAAAAATGCTTTACAATTATGCTTTTCAGAAAAGATAGCTCAGATCAGTAGCATTTCTATCAGATGTTTTATTCAGAAGTTTTCCATTCAGTTTCAGTCTGCCCACAGGATGGCAGCCTGAATCAGTTTCAAATCCATTAATACATTTGTTTGTGGTGGTTTATGGCTCAAACTCTCAGCTGAACTAATAACAAAAATATGACATAAATGAATGCAACCACAGTTAAAAATACAACTGATTTCTTGGATGCCTTTGGATGATTTATAATGCAGTTTTGTACATACTTAAGTAGTACTTACTAAACAGATAAAAGCATGTGATTTTGATTTACAAACCTTTGCATACTTACCTGTGGGTAGAACCCATTGAAAATTATGAGCGGATTTAACAGATTTCCTCTGTTAATAAATGATGTTTTCCTAGAAGTTATTTTCCTAAAGTATATTTTTCTTAGAGAACATCTACATGCAGGAATTATCAGTCTTGTGTAATAATGACCAAAGAGAAAGCTGGAAACATTCATTTCCTTTGAAAAGTAAAATTATCTCCTTCAGTGGTATAAAAGATGAGCAAACTGCCCAATTGTTTCCTCCTGATAGTGCTGTGAGGGGACAAGGCATCAGATGCTTTCAATTCACAGAAATGTTTATTATTTAATGGAAGCTTTGTGGTGGCTTCCTCTTCACCCCCAAGACTCAGGTCACACTGTGACATTCTTCTGTACACAAATAGCCACCAGTATCCAAGTGGACTGTTTGCTAAGACCAAGGAAGGGCCTGGATTAGCTGCTAGCTGGTACTTCAGAACAGACCTAAAGGTAATTAAAAGTGGACTAATCTTACTAGCCGATCAACTTTTGTCCTAAATTCATTTTAAATTTATTTATTTATGTATATACTTTATATTACAATTCACTCAGGAAATCTACGTGGCTTATGTAGTGTTCCTATTTCTCCTCCTCCTCCCCCCCAAAGCCCACCCTGTAAGGTGGGTTGGGACAAAATGATAAAGTTGCCCACTAATCCTCCATAACATTGTCAGGGTTTGCCCATCACACTAAGCATATTTGATCATTTACATGTCTTTAAGGCTAAACTCACAAATACGCTAAACCCAAACCACAAAATTACTTCTTGTGGTTGGCATCCTGGTTTGTAATTACCACTAAGCCTTTGGTCGCCAATGGTGCAATGCAGAAAAAAATCAAGCTCCATGAACTTGCTGCCTATCATGTTTTCTAACAGAGGAGGGAGGACAGGCACTTCTGATGGTAAAGCTAAGGGTGTAATCCCTACTGGTAAGATCTGGGGGATTTGCAAACCCTGAGGGTCTGAGTTGTAATTTTCACTTGCTCAAAATTCAATACCATGCAAAATCCAAATCAAACTGCATTATGTTTGGTGTGATGTCTGAATCCTGACTAGTCATTATTTGTTTACCCATTAGGGATGAGCAAACTATTTTGATTTTCACGTCCTCTGACCTTCGAATGCTGAATGCTCTGAGCATTGAATGATCAGAGCATGGCATAAAACATGCCTGTTTTCAAAGTTGTATTCTAAGTATGAAACAAAGCTTGACTGTTTGGTGGGGAGTGATTTTGACAATTCTGGCCACTCATTTTGTAACTTGTAGTCAGGCAAATTTTCTTTCCAAACAGCAGTCAGCCTAGCCTTCCAGCAGAAAACCCAGCCATATCTTGACTGGGGTCGGTTTAGACTGGGAAGGCTGAAAGGAGGCTGGGTTTCAAAAGGAGCAAAAGAGTTAATCTCAAGGCCAGAGAGAAGAAAAATTTCTTCAGAAACTAGAATTCCCTGAGGTGGATGGATCGCAAGTACATTGTGCCGCATTTTATTTTGCAAGCAGGTCATACAAAGAGATATAGGTATGTACATTGGTGTTGTTAGTACTGCTAAGGTTGCATAAATATAAAGGCAAATAGTACAGTGTAAGCTTAGTAATTTTTGGTAAAGATGTATATTGGGCATGCACTTGTGTCTTGTTGTAACATTGATGTTGTTCATGATGAAAAGAGGCATTCCCTAAACAAATAATTTTTTTAAGCCAGTTGGCTTTTTTTACTGCTATTTTCTTGACAAGATTGTAGAAGTGGTTTGCCATTTTCTGCTTCTTGGGGCTGAGAGAGAGGCACTAGCCCAAGGTCAGCCAGCTGACTTGTGCCTAAGGCAGGACTAGGACTCATGCTCCTAGCCTGGTGCTTAACCACTAGGCCAAACTGGCTCTCAGTTTTAAGCTAGCAGCAACCGTACATGCCAGCCAACATATCATGAAATAATAACATTGCTATTGCTTGAATTCTGCCTAGCAGACAGATTGCAAAACCAACAAACAAAAGCAGCGCCAAAATCTTATTGACTAATAATATGCTTTTTAAAAAGTATAAAAACTTCAAGAATGCTTCATTGGGGGAATAGGATAACACAAGCAATTTTAAAAAGTTGAATTGTTCTGTTGCTGGAAGTACCCAGAAAATGTATTAACCTAAATTGAAGAAGCCTCTGTTCTCTTGTTAAATAAAATACAGTAAATATTTTTTTCATTTGGTGAGAGCAGAGAATATTTTATTCTCTATGATGTTTATTTTAATGTTTTTAAAATTATATACTTGACTACATTTTCTGCAGTTTGGATAGAAGTAACACAAAGAGTATGGAGTAACACTGCCAATGGTAATTTCTCTTATAGTCCTAGAATGAAAAACAAGGCGACCTCTGTTGGGCTTGATTTCTCATTGTTTCCTATTGATGGAGCATTGTACTTCTTCCCTTTTCCTCTGAAAAGAGCAAAGTGAATTTAAAACATACTTCTAAAATACACATTCTTTATTTGGATTGCTTTTTAATTAATAACATGAAACTGCTTTAACAAAAAGTAAAAGAAATACACAAAGAGAAATAGTATGTTACTTATATAATTCAAATATTATTCAAGTACATATATATTTCTAACACATTTATGCAACTATCTTTTTTTAACCTGCTGTACTTTGTATAAATGAGTCCCATATTTCATTATACTTAGCCATACGAAGTCTATGTATCTACACGCAATCCACCCATAGATGGCAAGTGCAATCAGGTCTTCAATCCATTGAGTGAAAGGGGACATACATGTATCTTTTCAATGCTGCAATATCAGTCTTTTGGCCATAGTAAAGGCACAGAGAATGTTTAGGTTGTCTGGTTCTCAAATTCCCTATACTAGGTACAGTATATAGTTCAAGAAAATATTATCTTCTGAAAATTTTAGTTTTTCTCACACAATCATATTTATATAATCCACTACTTTCTCCAAAAACTTAGCACAGGACACTGTAAAAACATATCTTTTAAAGAAGCACTATCCTTATTATATCTCCAATAATATGCTACTTTGGACAATCCATTTCTATACAAACATAGAGTCCCATAAATTCTAAATATTATTTTTTGTTGTATAAGTTATAATCTTATAGCGAGGTCCACTGACATTCTTACTATAGAACTTAAGGCACTCTCTTATTGTCTAGGCAATATAGGAACTTCTAAATCTTAATTCCACTCATTTCTTAGCATCTGCATATCAAATTGATTTATGATAACAAATATCTATAAAAAGTAACAGTATAGGGGCTTTTTTAGTTTTAAAGGATTTAACACATTCTTATATTATCTCAGGGTGTCTCAGAAGCTGAAAATGCTGCTGGTCCAAACAATGTTAATAAATGTTGCAGCTGTAAATACTGTCATTGAGTTAGGTATGATATATGGTATTTTTCTCTTAAGACAGAGAATGCTAAAAATTCATTTTTATCATCTATCAGTTGATCCAATGTCAATATCACTTTCTTCCATCCAATTTTTCCATATCATCTTTTTTTTAATTTGTAAAGTTGGGTTTCCCCATAAAGTCAATTTACCATGTGACACCCCCCCCTTTTTTTCCTTTTCCCATGTATTCCCTTTTTCCCAATAAATTTATTAGACATTCCATTCCATAACTTTGTAACTGACATAATTGTTTCTAGAGAATTTTAGTATATGTAGATCCTAATACTGTCCATCCAAACAAAGGTGCTATATATGTATATTCCAAAGTTACACAAATCAGAAAATTAACACCAATTGTTGGTTTCCAGTCTGAACATTAAAAAAAACATTTAGTATAATATTACAGATGGGATTGTTTTGATCTGGGTTTAAAGCAAAAAAAAATATATGTTGTGTATGATCCATTGTTGACACAATATATTAAGCTAGAAATCGTTGTTTACAAACCACAATGACTGAGTTTATACAATGAATGCTAAGCCAAAGCCAAAGCAACCAGCATGGTTCAGCGTTGTTATAAGGCAGCCCTTTGTTTCGCATTTCTTTTTGAGAAATGAAGACGTCTTAACAGAAAGAACTGGTTCCCATCAACTTCATTTCAGGCAGAGTCAGTCAAACCTTTTGTTTCATAACCAGGTCTGATGTCAGTCAGCCACTGTTCTCTCTTGTAAAGGAAAGGTGGATGATACACAAAGGAGAGTGACCTGTGAAAATGGGGGGCATCTTTGCTGTTGTCCGATGTCCTTGCATGAAGACTGAGCCACACATTGCAATGGGATTAAATGATTATTTAATTATTGCACCAATAATTTGAACTCCTTTTATATTTAAATTCTCTACAACTGTTTTGTTTATCCCTTTTTTCTGTCATGGAGCCAGAATTGATGAGGAAAGTCAAGAAAGACCATCTGTATTTGCCAGTCTGCGGCATTTTTAAAAATTATTATTAAAACCTGATGGGTAGATCAGGAAAAGGTTTGCTATTACTCCAAAATGTGTCCAAGGTGGCTTTCAGCTGGTCCCAATCAGGTCGCTGCACAAGCTTTGCCTAGTGGCTCCCTTTGAAACATGTCAGTGAGATTACTAATGCAAAAAGAGAACTGAATCATATTTGGAGGGGAAGGGCAAGCTTGCAAGCAAGGTGGTTATTTCTGGGATGTGGTAATAAAACTAGCTGCAGATGAATCTTCTTGGGAAAATGTGTAGATCATGGCTTTGCTTATTTCCTATTAGGGGAAAAAATCAGCTTATAGGTGGAGAAATGGGTGAAAAAACAAGTCAACCTTCCCTAAATTTTACTGACTGAAATCCAACCCAGTAAATTGAGAAATATTTTCTTCCAAGTAAATCATAGGGGAGAAATCCATCTATATAGCAGGCTGATTTTCAAATTTTCAGAGGCAGCATAATTTTTGTGACATTGAAAAACAAAATGTCCTCTCCTTGGGTATTGCTGATGATGTAATGGCAGGTCTAAATATCAAGCAGGTCAGATAGCTACCTGAGGGCACCAAGGGATTAACTGGATCTTTTCTACTTGATTTACACATCACATTAAGTCAATACTCTTAGGTATGCACTATGCCTATAACCCCAACCAGAGTTTCTGCTAGCATATAGTTCAAAAGAGTTTCTATAATCATAGTTAAAAAAAAACCCCAGAAAATTGCTTATAGTATTGTAGTATTAGCTAATCAAGATGTATTCAATAAATTAACTAATATATAATTAATGAGATTTTTAATTAGGTCCTAAGCTAACAGCACAATCTATATACTTGCCAAGAAGTAAATCTTACTAAACTAGTGGGATATACTCATTCTTAAGTTTAAGGGTATACAATACAAAAATTGCCAACTAAGTAGCCTGCTTTAAGGATTAGACACAACTTGCTCTTGTTTTGTAAAAGAGCAATAGAAAAAAGAGATAACTATTGGGAAACAGCAAAAAGAAACATTACAATGATCTGCCTCCATTATCCCCAGGACATCTTGCTGACTTAATATGAAGGAATCCCTCCTGGCTTCAGAAAAGTGGATTTTGGACTAAGGCAGGACCTTCCCAGGGTTAACTTGGGCATGGAGATGACATTGATAGCACATTCCTATTCTCAGTTTCACAGAAACTCATGTCTTTTGTTTGACCCACCGAGGCCAGTATATTTGTTCAAAATGTATCCACTTTCCAGGTTCTGGGAATTGAGACCTCACCATTGAATCTGCAGCCAGCAGGAGCAAATTACAACTTGCTTTTATTTTCAATTTATTCATTTGGGTCTCTTGAAACAAAGCTGATTACTCCAGCAAATGTAATGGTACAGAGTAGGTAGCTACTTCTGTACAATTTCTGGTTGGGAGTTATGGAAACTGTACTCCTTCAATTAAAAATTTGCAAGACTTTATTTCTTCTGATGTATAAACATTTTTTCTCAAGAAAGCCTCTTCAGAAATAAGGGTCCTTTTAAAAGTGGACCTCAGTCCAGCTGGAGTCTAGGGTTAGTGGCTGTTTTTAACAACACTTACCCATGGTTAACTGAACCATAGTTTACTTGATTAAACTTAATTTCTTGGATTTATATGAGTCACTAGACTATCACCTATCACACAAAGACTGGGTTAAAAATCCAGAAGAGTGTGGTAGCACCATTTCAGACTAAAACATTTTATTCAAAGGTATAAGTTTTTGTGAGCAAAATCAATAAAATGTGTTAGTCTGAAAAGGGGCTACCACACTCTGATTTTCAGTTACCACAGAGTGACATGGCTTTCCTCTTACAACATAGACTGGATTGGTATAACAGGAGAAGCTAAAATATGATTGGTTAGTTTGTGGTTCTATGCACCTTGAAAACATTAGTAATTTTTAGCCCAAGAACTTCTAGGATTCCTGAGCAGACTGCCCTCCTGGCACAACTGAGGAGTTAGAGCTATGATGCTTATTTCTAGGAGTGTTTATTTCTAGGAGGATGTATAGCAATTGAGTTGATTGGAATTTAACTCTGCAGTGTCAGATATCTCTACACAGAAATCCCATTGAATTTAGCAGGGATTATGCTCAGTGAACATACTGTATCTTAATACCAGAAAATGTCAAAACACTCCAGAAATACCTTGATGATGCTCCACAGTGTTGTTGAGGCATGTTGGATACTATCCATCCACTTAATATCACTTTAATTGTTCTTCGGTCTTTAAGCAGTGACTTTCACCGATTTCCATTGTGAATATATCTTCTACCTAATCTGAAAATCTGCAGCCCATTAGCAAACCTGAAACTAAATATATCCATGGAAAAAGAGAAGTCATCACATTCCTTCAAGGCAGTATATTTGTAAAATTCTGATGCACTGAACAAGTGACTACTTCAGTTCTGACTAAGTCCAAACACATTACACTATGGCTTGACAGAACATTTTACCTCAGCTTAAAATTCTCAGGTCCCAGTTCAGTTGGACTCTAACCTTGTAAGGGTGAGCTAAAAAGCTGCCTAGGAGTGTTCAAACTTTCAAGTGTTTATCTCTCTCCCCACTCCCAGCTCTTCGCAGGTAAAATGGTACAAACAGCAGATGAAGCAGCAGCTGGAAAATGATGGCAGCAAAAATTCTACGCCCATGATGATGGAGAAAAGTCTATGTGGTTGCTAGGAGCCAAACATGGCTTGCTTGCACATAATTGAGCAATCAACCAAAGAGGGTTGGAAGAAGACATCTTGTTATTTTGGTAGTCTACCCACCTATCCCCTTTCCGCTCCTTTCCAAAAAAGAGGGCTGTAATTCAGTAGCCATGGTCTGACCTTCCTAGTCTATATCATGATACAATTGCCTTTCTCCCACCTAGGGATACACTTAAAAAAAAAGTCGAGATGGTGGCCACAACCAATGCATATGAAAATAGGTGGACCTTTAAGCACACAGCTGTGGACATCATCTTGATTTTTCCAGACCATGCCTAGGGACAGCCCTATTCCATTTGAGAGGAAGAATTGCCCTCATGTCTACCCATGCACAAAGCCTACTTCACACAAAACTAGAGGTCCACAGCAAGTTGATTTGCGGTTCGCTGGCTGCATTCACACAACTGGGATAATTAGATCAATTAGACATCCAGGTGCTACATCATCAGAGCAAGGTCAAGCTGATAGATAGCAGTCTTGGCTAGTCTTTGTAGCTTTGTCGGTGTCCTTACAGTTTATTGCATTGTGCCAAGCAATTGACTTAATTCTGTTAACCGGTCTATTGTGTGAACGTTCATCCAGTGTTTTTTTCCACCCCCGTTTTTAGATCTAATTTCCCTCATGAAAATTATACCTTCCTTTCTGATATCTGTACTGGTAAATAGTAGCAGATATGGTGATCTGAGAACGAAGGTATATTCCTCTTTCTCCCCCGCTAACCACGGTCATCTTCCTTGCCTCATCCCGCTCTTGGTCACCAAAAGAAACGCGTTTAAACGGAGAATGTCTCTCTCTCTCAGTCTCCTGTTCCACGTCGCAGCCTGCGAAGGAAGAGCTTCGCGCTCGGCGTTGGCTTTAGCTCCTTGGGCCCGAGAACGCTTGTAAGAGACGGCCTTATTCGCGGAGCAGCAGAGGTAAAGCCTCGGGCTATAATCTTGGTGCTCGCGGCTGTCGAGGTTTGCCCTTCTCACTCGGCAGTGCTCAGGTGGCGCGGGACATATAGCATTACATTGCGATCAAATTAGAAGTGACAGCTCCGCCCCACAGATCCCTCTAAGGCTGGACCTTGGAGACGAGGGCTGCTGGCCGCAGATCACCCGAGCCGGCCCTCGTAGGGGCCAGTGGAGCACGAGGGTGCATCTGAAGGGGATTAAAAGAAAGCACAACTAATGCGGAGCATTGGAAAGGGCTGCGCTTTTGTTTTGTTTTCAGCCATCCGGGCTGCCTAATGATTCCCACCTTTGGAGGCAGCTTCACATGCCGATCCCATCGATCCTCCTCCTCCTCCATCTCAGCCCCCCGAAGGATAAAAGATCCTTGTGTAGGACTGAAACCTTATAGAATCCTAAATCCGCTCTTCTGCGCGAAATAGAAATAAATCCCTTGAATTCATATAGACTCTTGCCTAAGACAAAGCTTTTGAATCCAGCATCAAATTGGTTTCGGCAGAAAATGACTGATTAGCCCTGCTGCATATTTCTACTCCTTTGGGTCTCTTATGCAGGTGAATCCTACCCATTTTAATCCAGGAGGAAGTCCAGTTGAGTTCAGTAAGGCCTATTCTGAAGTAAGTGTTCCTGGGGTTGAAGCTTTAAAGAACAAAAGTCCTATGTAGTTCTCCGGAAGTAAAACCTGTTTTTTTCTCCTTTTGTTCAGTTGTGTCAGATTTTCAGAGACTGCCTGGACAAGACCCTGCAGTTTTCTTGGCAAGGTTTTTTAGATGTGGTTTGCCATTGACTCCTTCCTTGGGCAAAAAGAAAGTGACTGGCCCAAGCTCACCAAGTTGGCTTTGCACCTAAGGTGGGACTAGTGGTCTCTGGGTTTCTAGCCTGATGCCTTAATCACTACACCAAACTAGCTCTCTTTAAAAAAAAAGCATGTTTACTATCTGCCAATTAAACTAAAGCAAATTTGGTTTCCAATGTCCACTTAATAGTAAGACTGTTGTTATAGTTGCTGTTGTTATTGATTTTTCACAAATAGGCTTGTGCCATTAAGTTCTCTCTAATTTTAAAATTTTGGTCTTCACCTTGGTCAAGTTGGAAGCACTACTTGTGTGAGTAGTAGAAAAGCAAGCAGTCCTGTGGGGATGGTAAAAAAATGTTCATTTTCAGCATCATTTGTGTCTGTATTAAGATGGTTGTGTGAAATCCTAAGTAACAAGCTCCTTTGTTGTTCTCTTTATAGCAATGTGCATTAAACTTAACAACTTTTAAGATGTGTGGGTTTCAACTCCCAGAATTCTCCCACTCACCACTTCTGAGCAGGAACCTGAGAGTGTGTCACCATTTGTTCTGTGTTCTACAACAAGTGAAAATTAGTACAAATTTTAGCGATTGCCACTGTTATCTGTATTGTTATATTTATTTATGTAATTGTATTACTACTGAGTTTTGTAAATTATAGATTTATGTGTTTTTGTTATAGTATTCTCTGATCTAAGGGCTGTAATAATAAAAGTTTTAATCAAATGTTATATATTATCATAATTCAGTAAGTTGGATGGTATCCTATTTTATGTTAATACATTTCACCATTAAAGTTCCTGAATTCAGTTCTCCAAATGGATCTTTACAAGCTTATGAACATTAATAATACTCCCTGAATTATACTCTGAAAGTGATGGTGCGGGAGATCAGAAAATTGGCAGAAGAATGTTAGTATGATTAATTTGAAATCTTGGAATTAATATGAATATATATTAATATGTAATTATTGTCGTTGGTAGCCCAACTAATCTAAAAAAACTAGTAGAGATGAATGAAGCCCCCTTTGACTATGAATCAGTTTCTTTTTCCCATTCCTGTCCTGCTTCTGTCATCTTTGCTACCTTTAAATTTATTTTTTGTTGTTACTGCATTTTAAAAAAATACCTTTTTAACCTAGTATCATTGGGATTTGGGTGACATACAAATTAACTAAATGAAAAAGAAAAACAATTTGAGCTCAGGAGCATGCAACCTGTCTCTGATCAGATCTCAATGAAAGTTTATGCTTAAGTTAACTTATTTACCTTAAAGGTGGCACAATATTTTGATTATCTGATCTAGGGAAAAAGTATCAACAGTCTTCCATTATAATTCTTTTAAATGGCACATTGATAGTACAACTTAAAAACAAATTCCACTAATCATGCAACACCATCATTTTCTAAGTGTAAATATTCTGCTGTTTAGTTAAAAATAACTAATCAAGAAATGGCTGCGATTGGATATCTCTTTCTCAGAAAAAGCCAATGTAAACTTTTGCTTGATTTGATCAGGCTATAAATATTACAAAACAAATATTCTAACAGAATACCAGAGTGCCGTTTTGGTGTAGTAGTTAAGGCATTGGGTTAGAAACCAGGAGATTGTGAGTTTTAGTCCTGCTTTCCAGCTGTGTGATCTTGAGCCAGTGACTTTCTTTCAGCCCTAGAAATCACACAACAGCAAACCTCTTCTGAAATCTTGCCAAGAAAACTGCAGGGACTTGTCCACGGAGTCACCAGGAGCCAATACTCACTTGAAGGCACTAATAATTAGCTGCCTAAAATATCAGAAATGTTTTGGCCTATATAATGCAAAATCCAGCTCCAGAATTTCCTTTTTGTACTTGATGTCCTTCAGGTGTCTTGGGTTTCTAATCTCATAATTTTTTAGGCAGCAAAGAATTGTGAAATTTGCAGTTCAACACATCTGGATATGGGGGAAAACAGGTTTACTACCTAAATATGATATAAGGCTAAGAAAGAAACTGCAACATGCTGTTACTATTATTTGTGATTCTCTAAACATTTATGAGTAGGCCAGATTGTTAATATCTGACCAAGGTTATCACACCTATTCAGTGGTGGGATTCAAATATGGGAACAACTGGTTCTCTGTGTGGATGCTTCTGGAAGTCCATTCTGGGCCTGGGCAACAAAAAATTAGCTACCGGTTCTGCCAAAGTGGTGCAAACTGGCTGAATTCCACCACTGCACCTATTCATTCAGTTGAAACCAGTGTTTTTTTTCAAAAAAAAAAAAAAAAAAAGGTGCCGAACTCACACACATCATACAACCCGCCTTGCCTACCCTACAAGGTTCCATCCAAAAAAGGTGCCGGAACTCCATTCTGGGTGTTCTATGAGAAAAAAAGCCCTGGTTGAAACCATGCCTTTTGTATTGAAACACGCATTACCAAATACTTTATTTTAGGTATACTAAATTTAGGTAACTACTCTATAATCAGGATCACAGACATGGTTAGAATTCTCACAGTACAGAATATGTTTTGCCAACTGGTTCCCTCCAGATGGGTTGCAATTGTACTTTTTCAATAGCATGGCACCAGGTTAGACAGACTACACTCAAACAATATAAATGCATTTAAATGCCAAATTTGAAAAATATCTCATCATCTTTTCTGAAATCCACAGAATTGGGGAGGAGGCTAATTACAGTTTCTAAGGACCTACAATCCAAACTTTTGGAGTGCTTATTTCATTCCATCCAACAAAAACATCTTCATAAAGAGTAGAGATTTCAGAGGACAGCATCTACACATAGAGATAGAAACTAGGACCTAAACTTTAAAGTTTACTTCTTTACAATATTTCTAGTTGAGTCATGAAATAAAAAATGCCAATCAATGCATTACTTTCAAAATTGGCATAAGTGAATACTGAAATGGTGGACAAAAAATAGCTAATGAAAACACAAAATATGTATTTAATTGGCAATATTTTAAGTAAGATTTCAAGCCATGATTGCTCCTTCAAGTAGGTTAAAATAGCTCGAAAGATTTAAACATCTTTTAAAATCTTTAAAAAATTTAAAATCGGCTTTTTGTCATTAAATTCAAGGAAGAAGTAACGATAATGAATTAAAATAAGGTCAATGAGATGATGTTATGGTTACAGAAACATAGAACTGTCACAGGATTTAGTATGCTTAAAAGATGAAATTAATAAATCAGAGATCAGATGGAAAGCCACATGTTTTATGCAATGAATAATATCATCTTACCTAGAGACTGCTTGGTAGAACTGAATAATTCAGATTGCTTCTTAAATTTCACATGATTTTTTAAAACACAAAAGTTGCTATGCCTTATGTTTTTAATATTATCTTTCAGCATCAATGATTATTTCCTTTTCAACTTTTCTCTTCATAAAGCCACTTGAAGAAAAATATTTTTAAATATCATTCAACGAGAGGCACTACATAAATATCTCAATTTGTAAAGGTAAGTGTTTTTCTTATAGCCTCAAGATTATTTGTTTGGTAAAACTAGAGAGCATAAATGAGACATTGCAATCTTTTTGTATTCTAAAGGTTGCCATGAATTATTTTGAGAAGTTGCCTGTTGCTTTGTTCCTTGATATTAATATTAGTTTATTGTAGAGTTGCTTGTTTATATAGTTTAATGTTATGAATAAATAGTATAATTGCTTTCCTTTTAGTGTACATTTTTGTTTTAAACAAGGATTAATATCTAGACCACAGAGCATTGTTCTGGGTTAAAGAGAAAAGTGTAATTCTGAACTATCTGATTCAAAATAAAAATTGAACATTAAACAGATGCTTCAGTTTTGAATTTAAAACTGTTTCACTTTTGGACTGTTTTACACAGGATGCACATTGCCATTATGTGGGCTTTGAGGTTTTGTTTATAATCATTTTACAAACAAAGATACAGATCTTTGTCTATAAAAGGCAACTATCAATAGGTGAACTTTGTCTTGCCAACATAGAAATGCGCTGGTAAGCAAAGGATTGGCTGTGGCCTGGGATGCAGCTGTATCTTTTTTTTTCCAGGCTGTTAAATAGAAAGATGGCTCCCATTTGTTTCACATACCATCAAAAATACTTTTCTTAGACTATCTGCCAGACTCTGCACATTGTTTTGCTTGGATTTTCTTACCACATAATACCTGTCATTTGTTCTGAATTTAACCAAGGGTGACCCTTTTGAAACATGCACACCTGGAGGGTTTTCCGTCTTTTGAATCCATTTGTCTGGCATCAATCTGCGTTTGTTTGTTTAAAGATAGTTATCTCCCCCCACCCCCACTCTTTGAGGACCAGACCTGTTGGTAGAGTTAAGAATTCTTGAGTTTGGGAATTCAGAAGAAACAGCAGGAAGATACACCAAAAAGATACACTAAAAAAGGAATCTGCAAGAATGTTCAAGGTAAATGAATTAATGTACATTATCATCTAAAGAGCCTTCTCTATAAACTCTTTCCTTATGTGTGAAATGATCTCCCAGAAAAATCACCTGATAAATATGTTCTTATTTCCTCAGGCAATTTAGGAAACCAGTTCATAGCTGTTAAATACTTTGGGATCACAAGATTTGTGATATTTTGCTGTTGATTTTTATCTACATTCTGTTTTTTTTAATTGTATTACATGGTTTTGTTTTAAACTCTATTTGCTAATGAAACTGTATGCAGTCCAGGAAACTGATCATTGGGCCTCCGGTCAATGTATGTTTATTGTGGCACACTCAACTCAACATTCAACTCTCACTTCCACAAAACAATGTGGGCAGAAGCACACTCCTATTACAGAAAGTCCTCGACCTACAACAGTTCATTTAGTGACTCTTTGCAGTTACAATGGCACTGAAAAAAGTGACTTATGACCATTTTTCACACGACTGTTGCAGCATCCCTATGTCACATAATCAAAATTCAAATGTTTGGCAAGTGACTCATATGTATGATGGTTGCTGTGTCCTGGGATCATATGATCACCTTTTGTGACCTTCTGACAAGCAAAATCAATGGGAAAGCCAGATTCATTTAACAACTATGTTACTAATTTAACAATTGCAGTGATTCACTTAACAACTGTGTCAAGAAAGGTCATAAAATAGAGCAAAATTCACTTCATAAATGTCTCATTTAGCAACAAAAGTTTGGGGCTCAATTGTGGCCATATGTTGAGGGCTACAATTGAGGTCTTTAGGTTTTTTGACAAACTTTCCTACCAACACATAATGTCACCTCCATTTTAATATTATTCCATTCTTTTTTACAAATTCTGACAAAATATATAAATTTACCTTCTTGCTCCAGCTTGTTATTTATGTAGAACTTGTAATAATTCACTCCATGTTTCTGTCAGGCACACTACCTGGGCAATATATTCCCTGCTTTGCAGGGTACTGCATAGTTTAGTGTTCTCTCCACTTCTCTTTAATATCTATATGAAGCCTGGTTATCCAACAGCACAATATGCTAATGATATCCAACTTTACATTTCTATCCCTGTCAAATTATGTGATGCTGAGGAAGTCCAGTCTCTGTGTCTGGAGGTGGTGGGGTTGAGGAAATCAGTAGGCTTCAGTTCAGTCCTAGAAAGGCTAAGAGGTTTTGGAGTTGCTCCACCATCCTTACCCTCCCCCCTTTCCCGATTCTGGAGATTTGTCATATCTCATTCTGAATAGTGTAACACTGTTGCAAACTGAATCTGTGTGCAATTCAAGGATCCGCCTGGATTTATTTATTTGTTTATTCTGTTTCTATAGCTGCCCATCTTAATCCAATTGACCCATGGACCTTCATGCAATTCTGTGTTGTGCACCAATTGTGCATGTTCCTGGACCATAATGTTCTGCACATTGGTAATCTCCTGAGTGGACTACTGCAATGCACTCTACATGATGCTGCCTTTGAAGAGCATCTGGAAGGCACAGCTGGTGCAGAACGCAACCACATAAGACAGTTACATGCAGACCTCATACAGTACATGTTACATCTCTGTTTTGTGTTCTACGCTTCTAAATTCAATTCAAGGTATTGGTTATGTCCTACAAAACTCTTAATATGGGACTGGATTATTTGATGGACTGCCTGTCCCCAGTTACATCTACTCATCACATTAGGTTTGGCAGGAGAGGCACACTCTGGATCCTATCTACTGGGGAGTGATGTTTGGCAGGAACTAAGAAGAGAGCCTTTTCTGCCTTTCCAATGGTGCTGCCCTTGGAAATATTATCTCTCTGGAGATCAGATTGGCCCTGGCCTACTGAACTTTCATAAAGCCTTAAGATATGGTCTTGTCATCAGTATTAGGGGTCTGGCTATGCAGTAGAATAAATGCAATGGCTATGTTGAATGTTGTTGACTGCCTCTGTACCTTGGCTTCCAATTATGTTATATGATTTATTAAGTTTTTGTATGCTTTTACTTTGTATTCTTTTGATTTTATCTGACTACCCAGAGTCATGCATTTGAAATAGACAGCTAGAAAGAACTGAATGAATGAACGAGCAAATGAATGAATGAACGAGTGAATGAATGAATCTCGATGTACTGCAGATGTCTTAAATATAGATTAACAAAACACAAATAAACCATCATACGCCATGAAGCAATGACTGATTTCTACATGCTAAGATAATGATTCATTTCCAACAATATATTAAATCACAAACAGTCCAACTATAGTTTAGCCTAGTTACAATATCATACATCAAATAATATGAAACCTTTACACGAAATTTATCTGAGTGTTAAATAAATTCAATATATCAGGATGTTCTTTCATGAGCCAGGACACTGCAATAATTCTCAGATCTCCTAGATCTACGGTCACATCCTCTCTTTTTACTTTTTACCCCAAGCTTAAAGAACAAAGGAAGTCCAAAGCTTCATTCAAGGTGCTGAACACCTTTCCTTTACCACTGACAATTTCTGAGCTAGCAAGTTTCCTGAAATTCTTGTTGTGCTTAACTTGTTAGAGAAGTAATTTTCAGTCCATGCTCTGGATTTCACCCTGACCTCAATGAAAAGAGAGTAGAGGGTCAGTTGTGTTTATAGTACATCCCATTAAACAGGAAAATATGTAAAGTTTTCATTCACTGAGATCCGGCTATTGTTAAGCCAAAAATGGTATTTTTGTTTCTAAAATTAAAAAAAAAGGTTGCTGGGGGTTTTTTTTGCACAATTTTGCTCTTTGGCTGCATCTGTTTGGGTCTCCTATGTATTATATAGTACGTCCATTATTTTTATTGACATCAAAATGATTGATGAATTCATGATATCAGGACATACTGTATAATTTGGGAGTTTTCAGCAAAACTTTATTGATCCCAATAAAGCTATTTTAGCTATCATGATTATTATTGTTTTCAAAACCTTGCGCACATAACTTTCACACATGCCAGTGATTTTTGAATGCTGCGTTAGGGAATTCTTCAGAAATTTTCTGCAAAGGTTTTTAGGTATTCTGTATAAATCAGTAAAGGAGGGATAAAATGAAATATTGCTCATGTATTGCTAATCTAACTTACTCTGCCACTTGTAATTGTAGAAAACTATTTGAATGATACTTTGCTATGCTTAAGATTATGCTCTTGGTTGAAGGAAGACCACACTGAGGATCCCCCTGAGGCTTTTTTGCATCCTGCTGCATACAAGTGTATGGTATGACCCAGTACTCTAATTTTTTTTTTAGTTTGCAAAACACAGACAATGCAACAGCTATAAATATCTCGTGCCCCTTGAGTCGTATATATGCCCCATTTTGTGCTGTGATCTTCAGAGCCTGCAAATATTCTGCGGCCAACATTTAATCACATGCTATTGAACAAGAGTTGTAATTGGCTGATGATTTTAGGCAGTGTTGAAAAATCTAAAAAAGGGGAGAAGGGAACCCCTAAACTGCCATATTTCCCAATCATCCCCAGATATGATATTATTGTGTCACTTTCCCTTTTGCTGAATGTTTTAGTTACCCTCAAATTATCTTCCTCAGTTACTAATATGTACACATTTTCTTTCATATACAATTTTAAAATAGTATCAAATAGATTTTGAACTGGTGCTGCTTCTATGTTACTTTTTTCTCTATATATTTGAAAGTAATGGGAGTCAAGCAACAGTTTTATTCCAAAAAGCACCAATCCAGCTCAAGACAAAATACAGCCAGCTTTGGTATCCTCATCTCATTTAGAACCAAGATCCGGGATCTCCATCTTTCACTTGATTTCATATCACTTGTCCTTTCACCGGTTGCTGAGGAAATGGGTCTAATAATGGGTCTAATAATGGGTCTAATAATCATTCTCCATCATTACAATATGCTTCACAAGTCAGGAGGGTAAAGATACTCCACACATGTTTAAAAATACTCTATACATGTTTACAGTCCCTCTTCTTTATGTATACATATTTATTATGGAATTGAAAGGATATTCAACTTTCAGCTTCTCAGAATTCATAAATAACACTTTAATGCTTGTGATCTTTATGACTACAGTATGTGATTAGTGGTGGTTTATTATGACTGGTGGGAAAGGGTTAAGGAAAATAATCCCAGTACATTGTGGAAAAAATTACTCTCCAGCTCAATGTGTACATAAGATCCCTTGTAGGAAATCTTATTATTGGGGATTTTACAGTTAATATTTTTCTGCTGTCTACAGCCACTTACATAGTCTTCCCTCTGGTTCTGTAGGAAAGGGGAGGGGATAGCATTCCTGAACTCCGGAAAAGTCAGCCAAAGTTTGTTACCAGAAACTAAGAAAAATGCATTAACCAAAATAAAAAAGTAAATAAACACATACCCTGTCTTGCAAGCAATCTAATATTCTTCTCAAAAGAAAAAGGTTATTAAGTACATTTGGGATGCAATCTAAACTCCATTGAAATAAAGACAATGGTAGTCAGAACACGTCATTCATCTGAATAAAGTTTGTGATGCAGCAGTTCTAAGTTGTAGTGAAATACTACAAAT
>NW_015386239.1:533524-584926 GCF_001527695.2 Protobothrops mucrosquamatus
AAAAAAAGTCATAATATGTCATGACACGTCACGTGACGTTGCAAGTTTGACACCCCTGGTCTAGATGCTATATTTCATTGATCAAGAACAAGGCACCACTTTGCTTCATAAAGTCACTTCAAAGATCTAGTCCAGACATGTCAAACACAAGGCTCGGGGGCTGGATGCAACCCGCAAAGTGGTTTCATGCAGCCCACAAAGCCATCCTGGAAACAGTGAGAGAACGGCCCCCGCTGCCTTGGCCCTGGCCCAGGCCAGCCGGGAGCCAATGTACAATTTTGTGGTGGCCATCTATGCTGAAACACATTCAGTCTTAGCTCCACAAGGCCATCTGGAAACAGCGAGGAACCAGCCCCTGCCGCGTCGGCCCCACCCCTGGGTGCATGCTGGGGAGGTGTCACCCTTTGTGAGGAATGAAGAAATGCACCATCGCCTGGAAGTGGCCAGAAAATGGCCCTTGCCTATTTCACCTATCCAGCTTGATGGGCTCTGCCCTGGTCCCACCCCTTTCTGCCAGAGCCCTCAGATCTGTCCCACTCCTGCCCAGGACCCCACAGGCACCCTTGACGCGAATGATGTAGAGCTGGCCATGCCCACCCAGTAGGCCACACCCACTCCATCCACGCCCACCCAGTAGGCCACACCCACCCGGCCCCCCCGAGGGCAACTGCAATGCTGATACGGCCCTCAATGAAATTGAGTTTGACACCCCTGATCTAGTCCAACTCCAACAGAAAATCCAGAGGAGAGAACATAATCTTCAAAGCAACCCAATTATTTTGTGATGTCATTTTCTAAAGGGTCTTCCTTTTTTTAAAACATCATGAGATAGCAATTGCATCATAAATAATGGTCTACTTTTAATTAAATGCACTTGAATTCTATATGTTTAAATTCGTAAGTTCTATATAAGTTTAAATTAGTAACTGTATAAATATGAACTAATTGTTGTTTCCCCTCTATACTTTTCCACATGTATGTCCACAACATCCAATGTGCATTGCTTATGTCAGCCTTCCCTACCCCAATGCCTTCCAGATGTGTTGGAATTTACAGTTGTCAGATTTGGCCAAGTTAGTTTTTCTTCTGAGTTCTTAGCATTGTTAGAGTGAAACCACTATTTTACAGACCTAGTGAAGGAAGAAGAAATTATTCCCATATATTGTTAAATCACCAATTAATGTCCTTACTGTTATTTAATGCCATTATGCAAATTTCACAAATTACATCATACATGATAGTGGTACAAACGACCTAATAAAGGGGTAAAATTAACATAAATCTAAGCATCTTATCTGGAGTTCTTCAGATGCCTTGCCTATTATCTGGGAAGCCTGGACGGAAAGCTGCTGTGTTGTGTCCAAAGTTTGCTAAATGGGGGGGGGGGGTATGTTAAATCAAAGTTTGTATTGTAATTATTAGCTGAAGCTACGTAAATTCTTTTTCTTGGATAGTGAATAATATGACCTTGGCAACGAAGATTTGGATGTGATTCAAAGGGTCAGGGAAATGAATAGAGGCATAAAAGTGGGAAAGATTTGGTGTAGTTCCCATTTCTTTTCAAATCAAGCTTCAGCAAAAGAAGCAGAAAAAACTTCAAACTGAATCATGGCCATGATAATGTTTGGCTCAAGACCAATTTATATGATCACCTGGCATGGAAAATCCCTCAGCACACATTGTCTTTTAGATTGGGATAATTCAGCTATTTGCATCCTGGACTACATACTGGAAATCTAACATATCACATTTTTAAAAGCATTATTTCAAGTGACCTACTTGAATTGTGTGTATGGTGCAGATCTACAAATAGCTAATACAGAGGGGGCTGCATTGTCATGGTCATGTGATCAATAGTAGCCTAAACAGATTACAATTTGGACAGGAGTTTTAAAACAGTAAAAATATTTTTTTTTCTTAAAAAAAACAAACACAAATTCTTCCACCCATGCTGTGGACAGGCATAGGAAAGCTCTCATTAATTATTCTTACTACCTATAAGTGGCAAAACAAGCTTCCCTTCAGGTCACCTTCAGTCTCAAGTCAGAACTAGTGCCAGCTTTTCCCACTCTTTTTAATTAGCTTCCTGTTCCTCTATCTCTATCTGAGGGCTTGGGAGAATATTGTTCATTCTTTGCTTCCTATAAACACTCCCTCCTCCATCTTCCCTATCGTTTATTCATCTTGTTTTTGAGAAGGAGTATCTCTGTATCCTTCCTGTGATCCTTTCCCCTTCTGTAGTTATCCCCCTGCTCTCCCGCATTACCCACCCAGTGGAACTATTATTTAACTACTTATACTTTTCTAATCTGTTTTAAGCGCTTTGCTTAAAACCCCTTTTTGTGCTCAAGATATTAACTCTTCCTTTTTTTGTCAAATCTCCTTGAGAAAATTTTCTTCACTTGATCTGCTCAGTCTGTATCAATTATAATTACTCTCTCAATTTCAATCCATTCAATTGAGAGAGTACTTTTCTTCTGAATAATGTTCTTATGGCCAAGATCCAGCATCAGTGGTGGGATTCAGCCAGTTTGCATCAGTTTGGCAGAACCAGTAGCTAAGTTTTTGTTGCCCAGGCCCAGAATGGACTTCTGGAAGCGGCATCCACACAGAGAACCATTGTTCACATATTTGAATCCCACCACTGTCCAGCACCTTATATCAGTGTTCATCCTTGTAAGTCTGGTAGCTGGATTTTACACACTTAAAATATTGTTACAAAGGTTACAGTCTTAGGATATCATTGGCACTGTATTTGAGGAGTTTGGAACCATTTACAGTATGTTCTCATTCTCTTGCAGTATTGCATGGTGGATTTCAGCCTAAGAATTAACTCAGTACTTATTAGCATATGTGTTTTTTGCATGGAATGTGTGACTGACCTTGGAGAAAGAGGGGAAGAGATGCTGCCTAGGAAACAACCAGAAAATTGAGCCAGGAGTCCTCAGTTGTTTAATGATCAGAGAAAGAAGTTTAGGAAGGGCCAAGCAGTTACTGTAAAAGTGGCGCAGGAAATTTGAGCTTTCAGATTTGTAAGACTGATCCCAGCACTCCCTGGTAAACTAAATAGGAAACTTGCCTAGATGAACTAATTCTACTTTATTGTAAGACTACATTAAAAGAATCTTACAAATCTGAAGGCACAAACTTCCTACTGCCACTTTTAACTGCTTGATCCATTAGGCACTGTTAATTAATAGTCTTATCCTGATGAGAATTTTCACACTATAGAAACAAAGATTCATTAATACAACATGACCATTTAGAATATAAATGCCTATTTTTTAAGAATATGTAACAGCCTTAGATTTAACAATGATGATAATTACCAATAGCAATAATATCTTCTTTGATGAGTTTAGACTCGAGCTATAAAAATAAAACTGACTCTGGTTTATTATGAACAATCAAGAAAAAAACTCAGTCCATTTTCTGTACACCTCACCTAATTTTCTGTTTATTTATTTAATCTTATTTAGTCCTTTTAACAGAATAATAGAGTTGGGAAGGGACCTTGGAGGTCTTCAAGTCCAACCTCCTGCTCAAGCAGGAACCCTATACCTCTGCTTTACTACCTTTCTATTTTATAAGTCACAAACATTGGTCAGGTTCACAGTACCCAATAATGTACTTGTACAGTTTTGATTCACACAAAAACTGGGGAATTTATGGGATGCATGATGATCCACTCTGTTTTACATCTCAAAATGTGCCAATGAAAGGTAAACCTGCTGGTCTTCGATTTTATCTTTTTATGGCTTTTTCTATAAAAAGGGGCACAAAAAGTGTGTCTTAAGGGCACACAAGGTATCCCTTTTCACTTTCAGCTCATTAATGAAGAAAGTAAACAAGAAAAATCAGACACACCAACCCAGTGACACCTCCACACTAACCTGTGTTTTTACAACTTCGCAATACCGTAGTTCAGTTTGCATATTGTGTCTGAACTACAAACATCAGGATGAATGATGAATAATCAGGTTTCAGTAACACAAAGCCAGTCTTTGCAATCTATTGTATAATGGCACTGCTTATCATTATATATATATATAAAGATTAAATCATTTCCTGAAGTTCCAACATTCTTAACCACACTTTTTTATATATTGTCTTGTCAGACATCCAATGTTCTCATGTTTTATGTCTTTGTTCCTTCCTTCCTTCCTTCCTTCCTTCCTTACTTACTTACTTTTCTTCCTTCCTTCCTTCCCTCCCTCTCTCCCTCCTTCCCTCTATATTGAAAATTGAGAACATTACAAGCAAATGGCTTTAAATATACACTGAACAGAAAGAATTCCTCTAGTTCAAGGCTTTTCAACCAGTGGTACGGGTACCACTTGCGGTACATTGGCACCTGGCAGGTGGTACGCGACCATCCTAGAAAAGTGGTAGTGGGGGAGGGGAATGAGCTGAACCAGTGGCAGCACCGCACAAGCCTGAGCGAGAGATGGCTGGAGCTGCAGGGCTATCAGGGCTCAGCGGAAGCCCCAGGATCAGCGCCAGGCTCCAGCTGGAGCTCGGCGCTGATCCTGGTGCTTCTGCTGAGCCCTGAAGAAGTACCAATCAGCTGGAAAGCAGCACTGATCCTGGTGCTTCTGCTGAGCCCAGAAGAAGCGCCGATCAGCTGGAATGTTGCAGCATCTCCCGGGTCTTGTGATTTACATTCAGATGCTTGGTAACTGATTCATATTTATGACGGTCACAGTGTCCCAGGGTCATGTGAAGTGACCAAAACCTGCTGCAACCACCTAGCAGACGGGGGGAATAAAAACCAAACACCTCTCACCCCACCCCCACTGCCAATCCTCAACAGAAATGCTCACAACAATGGAAACCTCGGACAGGAGGAAGAGCGCCTCCAGGTGGGCAGACAGGTGTCTTTCTCGGTTATGGCTTGGGGGGCACTTTTTTCAGTGCCATTGTAACTTCAAACAGTCACTAAGCGAAATGTTGTAAGTCGAGGACTACCTGTACTTTATCACTTTTTCCCTTTTTTTTTTGGGTCAAGTTTTTGATACCTTGCTAGGCGACTCGTGGTACTCGGATATTGCCATATCCTAAAAGTGGTACAATGGGTGAAAAGGTTGAAAAGCCCTGCTGTAGTTCCACTGTTGTTATGATACTGAAACAGGCAATCAGTGATAATATTATAAATCATCTAAAAAGATGTTTAACTGTCATCTAATTGGGCATTAAAGCATAATAATGACATAAGCATTTTTAGTTATACATGGAGAACTACATAAATTGCAAATGTTTAATGCAAAACTGTCTGACTTCAGCTTCTTGAAATATTTGTACATACAAATTACCTATTGAAAATAAACTGAAAAGATATTCATATTAATGCCAAAATTATATTAGTTGTGACCAGGAGAAAAGCTAGAAAAAAAATAGCAATATCTCATCTTTTCTTTTGACTTTATTAATAAAATAATAGAATTGCATAGTTCCAGTTCATCATATTATAATTTGTTATGGTTCCTTTCATATTCAGCGCTATGCTTTGGGTTTACTCCTCCTTTAAAAAGTCCCAAATATATCTTTTTGGAGGAGTCAAAAAAATAATAAGCCTTAGCAAATTATCACCTTGTGGAGTTATTCCTTTACAGGCATGGTCATCTGTCAAACACACTTACTACACTGTAAATATGGACTTCAGTGTGCCCTATTCATAAGATTCACAATTTTGAAAATGCCATTTTGTATGAAGTGTAAATACATGTAATTTTTGTGATACATGGCTTGATTATTTTGATATAAGCACTAAGAAAACCTCCTGAGCTATGTTTGAGTCACATTTTCTTCATGTTCCTCTGTCCTTGGTAAATCTTTGGACCTATTTTGTGAATGATTGAGTCCTGACTTGCTCTTTTACGCATTTACCAAGAAAGTTCTGCTTCCTGATTCACCTTTGATGGTTGTGCGCCACTCAGTTCTAGCAGTAATGTAGGAAATAGAATAGAGCTGGAAGGGACCTTGGAGGTTTTCTAGTCCAGCCCCCTGCTCAAGAAGGAGGACCTATACCAGGGGTAGTCAACCTTGGCTCTTTTATGACTCGTGGACTTCAACTCCCAGAATTCCTGAGCCAGCACAGCTGGCTCAGGAATTCTGGGAGTTGAAGTCCACGAGTCATAAAAGAGCCAAGGTTGACTACCCCTGACCTATACCATCTTAGACAAGGTATTGAATTCAAGGATATTGGATTCTCATTGATTTGGCAGTTACATGTTCTTGATGTGATGCCAGAAGCCTAAGGTTGCCTTTGTGAATGATTACTGTCCTTATGAATGCAAGCAGACTTGCATTCATAGACCAAGTGTTACAAACCTTTTCTATCACCTGGTATCTTCAACAACACTGTTTTCCAACAAAATCAGTTCATGTACTCGGTTACAAATGATCAAGTATGGCAGAATCAAAGCTAAATGAATCCAACAGGGGTCATGATGTGTGTACAGACATTTTATTGTAATAGGAGGTGGATTGTGATAGCAGCCTTAAGCAAATTGTACATCAGTTTATAATGAAATAGGTACATAGAGCCAGACACTATATGAAGACTACTTTTTCTATCTTGCTCACATTATGGCAGAAATGTGAAATGAGCTCCATGTGGCAGCCGCCAATAAAAGGGGAGGGGGTAGTTTAAGAAGCACTGTGAAAAAGTTTCAGTTATACCTTGGAGCTATATGACAACATACACTAGCTTAATTGAAACAGTGTGAGAGCTTGTGGCCCATTTAAATGAGTACATCCCTGTCCTCCTCTCTTAAGATGCAGTTTCATACAAAAGGGCATAATTTGTCACCTTTGGATATTTCTTATTTTCTCCTATATACTAACTATTAAAAATAAAATATTTCTCCTACCTTCCTTGCTCCACTTCTCGTCCTCTGTAAAGGGTACATTAGCAGATGTCACCTGATACCAAGGGGAATATATGGGATGCTGGCCCCTTTGGAGTCTCATGTTTTCCCTTAGTATATTTAATAGCTAAAGATGACTCCACATCTCTCTACCATTCCCTTCACAAAATTTGCCCTTAGCCCAAGGGAGCTGCTCTTGGAGTTAAATTACTCAGAATAAACCACAAGAATAAAAATCAAAGCCAATTTCTTTTTCTTCTTACTTCCTGATTTGACTTGGGCCGGTCACAATCAGATGGTTACTGTCACAAGGGCTCCGATTACTGAAAACGTAGTACACTGAACACAGTAAGATTTCATTTTCAAAAGAGGCTTGCAAGGTAAACCCACTATCTCTGACCTCATGGATTATGTGTGTATTTTGATACGCATAAACCTGTATAAGGGAATTTTGTCCCTGCTCCCTTTTAAGTTATTGCAGTCTTGGGTGTTGAAGTAAAAGCAGTTTGTCCCTCTGTTTATAGTATTCTGGCCTCTTATTAAACAAACAAACAAAGGGAAAATTTCTCTCATGCCACTTCCATGACATCATCACTTTTTCTCTGAACATCTTCAGGTGTTTGGGGAAGCAGACTGTAGCCTTGAAGTCTGAGATCAGAGTGAACAATATTTTCCTAGCCAATGGCAATACTGTATATTGTACACTCTGAGGAAACAGAAGAGTTAAAGTCTTTCTGAAATTATTTCTGTTCCCTGGATTCCTGGGATCATGAAGTTAAATCTTATTCTCACTGTTTGCCTCCTTAAAAGGGAAAAGTGATCTAACCATTCATGATTTGGTAACATACAGGCTTGGTATCTGCAATATCTTTGTATGTGAAACAGTTAGGTGATTAAAAGAGAAATGTTTTAAAGACCATAGAGCACTGGTACTTAAAAAAAAAGTGAGTTCCTCATTGGTAGGTGTCCAATTCAAATTGCTCTATCATTTAGACTTACAATCCCATGTGTGTATCCAGTAATTGGACCTGTTTGGGGTGGAGGAAAACGGCACGGGAAAATAACAAGGTTGGAAGGGAGGCATGGGTGAGAAACAGAGCCATTTGGTTAGATGAGCACATGGTAACAGTTTACAAAATGATGTACGGTGTGGTCAACATGAGTAAAAGAGGCCTCTTCCAGTTCTCATAATATTAAAACTCAGGATTCTCCAGTGAAATGTATTAGCAGTAGATTTAGGATATACTGTAGACACAGTACCCATAATTCATATATGCAGAAGCACTTATTTATGCAGTTTATTAAATTCTAACTACAGAACTTCTGTTGTTGTTATTACAAGCTGTTTTATAGGATAAATTATTATCCAAAGGTAATTTATGGCTGAAAAGTAAGACTACACAAACTAAAGAAGTCATTACAATTATTGACTATTAATTAAACCATAAATGTTCTCTGCAGTATACAAAAACAACTCATACTTTCACCCCTAGATGGCACTCATTGCTATTGCTATGATTTAGATTAAGATTCTGCTGGATACCGGATACAGTTGAATCAGGGTAAGAAAAAGAAAAAATGCTTTATGAACCACTCTAGAAAAGAGCTTTGCTCAGTAATTTAAAAGATAAAATAAGTTTACTGCTGCAAAATTGAAAGCATAAACTAAAATATGCAATCAATTAAGGAATAAGGTTATTTACCTTTAAAGTCCTGCATTGTATGCGTCCAGGTTACTTGAGGAATTGTGTCACCCCAATGGGACAGGCCCGCCCCACCTGTGGCAGCAGAGAAGTCATGCTGCAGATCCTGTCGGAACTCTGGCTTGCAGGTTCCAGAGCCTTCTCTGCCATGGCACCTGTTTCCAAAGAACCTTGGAGGTCTTCTAGTCCAACTCCCTGCTCAAGCAGGAAACCCTATGCCATTCCAGACAAGTGGCTGTCCAGGCTCTTCTTGAAAGCCTCCAGTGATGGAGCATGCACAACTTCTGAAGGCAACTGATAACCTCGGATTACTGCAAAAAGGTGGAAAACAATGATACATTCATCACATTCATCTCTCTCTCTCTCTCTCTCTCTCTCTCTCTCTCTCTCTCTCTCTCTCTCACACACACACACACACAGCAGCTCAAATATGGGAAATCAAGCTATTCCTTTTTAGTAAGTTTTCTGACAAAATATGGCAGATTTCTTGTGGGTCCAAAAAATGCAATGGACAGGAGACACAAAGGCTGCATGTGACTCACAAATGCTCATCTCTGGACTAGAGAACTGCAGCCTTACAGAAAGGCTGTATTTACCACCTTAATTTATGTTAGTATATTCAGAAGTCCTGTTGTTTCCAATTTAATCTTCTAATTAAATAAGTAATTGAATTGTGTGGGCTGAGCAAATCTCATTCCAAGAAGGAATTCATTGAGAGCCAACAGATCACAGGAAAGGATTTGCAGTGTAGGATACAAAATGAAACTTGATCAGCACGTTCAGCAATGGATAAACTGGAGAATTCCCATATAAGATCTGCCTTTCCCCAGGGAGAATTCTTCAGATCTCCATTGCACATTTCTCAAACCACATCTGAAATGCTATTATACTATCATTATTTTTTTTCCTGAATGGATTTCCTGTTGTAAAAAAAACAAAACACAGAAGACTTGTTGGAAAAGTCTGGGAGGATTGCAATGGGATATCAACTGATGCTTCTAAATTTGCATAAATGAGGCATTGCAGTTATCATTAAACATCACATATCCAAGCACTGTTGTTAAGTGAGACATTTGTTAAGTGTGTTTTGCCCCATTTTATGACCTTTTTTGCCACTTTTTTGTTAAGTGAATCAATGCAACTGATAAGTTAGTAACCCGGCTGTTAAATGAATCTGGCTTCCCCATTGACTTTGCTTGTCAGAAGGTCGCAAAAGGTAATCACATGACCTTGGAACACAGCAATGGTCATATGTATGAACCAGTTGCCAAGCATCTGAATCATAGGAATGATCATAGGAATGCTGCAAAGGTTGCAGCTGTGAAAAACGGTCATAAGTCACTTTTTCAGTGCCATTGTAACTTTGAATGGTCACTAAAAGAACTGTTGAAAGGCGAGGACTACCTGTACATGGAGCATAGCTTAGTAATTCAGAATTGCTAGTTTGCCCAAACTAAAAATGTCAACTTGAGGAAAGGCTGTGTGCAAACTGCAGATATTCATGAATATATGCAAATATGCATTCTATTAGGTGAAATGATTCCAAAAAATGTATATTATAAAAATACATAGGTTTTGTAAAATGTGCACCAAAATACATACACACTATAGTGTAGTCTTTAAGGAACTGGTATTTTCAATGAACTAAATTTGATGCATTTGCAGAAACAAGTAAATTGGGTTTACAGGTAGTCCTCGACATACGACCACAATTGAGCCCAAAATTTCTGTTGGTAAGTGAGACATTTGTTAAGTGAATTTTGCCCAATTTTACGACCTTTCTTGCTACAGTTGTTAAGTGAATCACTGCAGTTGATAAGTTAGTAACCTGTTTGTTAAATGAATTTTGCTTCCCCATTGACTTTGTTTGTCAGGTTGCAAAAGATGATCACATGCCTGTGGTACACAACAATCATAAGTATGAACCAGTTGCCAAGCATCTGAATTTTGATCACATGATCATGGGGATGCTTCTAAGGTCGTAGCTGTGAAAAATGGTCATAAGTCACTTTTTTCAGTGCCATTGTAACTTTGAATGGTCACTAAATGAACTGTTGTAAGTTGAGGACTACCTGTATTTGGTATTGGGTTGTGGAAGACTAGTGGACAAAGAACAGTCAAAGATCTTTACTATTATCCTCACACAACTTTTCCTTTTCTAACTATTCTGTGATATTTTTATATTACTTTGATCTCTGCTATCCTATCCTATAGTGGTTTAAATGTTATTTTTACTGTAATTCTGTTAGCTGTTCCGGAAATGCATGTAGTGAAGCAGAAAAGTATAAAGGTATGAGGTAAACAATAATTTCACCTAAGATCACCACTCTCAAGTCTTTAACAGGAGTGAGTCAGTGTACTATTCAGTTTGAGGAAGAATGCAACCTTTTACCATTGTTCTTTAAATAAACCTTTTTTTTCATGAATGGCTCTTGCCCATGAGTAAGCATCCCATAATCAGTTTGTTTCCAGACACTTTGGGTTATTTTTAGTTTTAAAGTAATGTTACATTTTTGTTGCTTTGTCTTTAGGGCAGTCTTCAGATGGGTGACTGTACAGATCTGTGGATGTTGACCAGGCATTGCTCAGTGACTAAAACTGTTGCTGTAGCATTCTGACTTTTCTACTCCTCCAAGTAGCTAAATTTCTTTCACTTCTAAAGCCCGCTCTGATAGGACAGGAGTTTCCTTCTGTCATTTCAGTTTGTGACAGATTTTTGTTTTTAGTATTTCTTGAACCTGCCAATCCACCAAGTAGTCAAGTATCTTAAGGACCCTTTATCCTAGATTTTTCTCCCACAACCTATTATTTTAAAGATTTATTCTATGCTCCAAATAAATCCACTGAAAGAGCTGATAAGAAAAGTACAAACATCAAAAAATGAATGAAATTGATCTATATGATGTAACAGCATTAATGCAGAATTAGCCTCAAAATAAAGAAAACCTGCAGTTTTGGATATAAAATGCCAAAGGTAGGAATTTAAATTCAACAGCATTTTTTTTCATTTACAGGGGAGAAAAAAGTAATTACATAATTACGTAAAAAAGTATGTCCCCCTACTTTTCTAATACCATATTATCTATTCAGAATGTTTGGGGGCTTGTTTGTTTGTTTGGCAATTTTCTGTCAGAAATTGCAATGTGTGGGTAATTTTTAGAAAAAAATCATACTATCTGCCACCATCACTATTAATGCTAAATGTATTGGAGACTGGTTTGTTTCAGAGTGAGCCACATGTTCAGATGGAATTTGGCATTTTTATCCGCCTAGCGGTTCCTTCCCAAGGACCTAAGAGAGGCAGATGTTGATATTTGATGATGATAATCACAAGATGTAAGTTGTTCCAAGTAAAGCTGCCTTTTGCACTTGACTGATGGTGAATTTGTCAATGCCAATGGTGTTCAAGTGATCTCCAGTTGTTTTGGGATTGCACCTAAAATGCCTATTCTTATTGATACTACCTTTGCTTTCTTTTGCCACAGTCGTTCTATTTGCCGATCTTTGTATTTTGAAATCTTCTCTAGTTATTTTCTATTCTGCTGTCTCCAAGAACTGCCACGTCCACTATCCAGAATTTTTTGTCTTTCTTATTTACAGTTGTTAAGTCTGGGATGTTGTGTGGCAGTTGCCTGTCGATTTGAATTCTAAAGTCCAGAGCACTTTAGCTTCTTCATTTCCTATGTCTTTCTGTATTTTATGGTCCCACCAGTTCTTCCTTGCAGGCAAATAGTATTTCTTCTAATGCAGCATTGTTGCTACTTTGTAGTGCCATTGCTTGTAGTCAGTCTGTGCAATCTTCTTGCAGCAGCTAACTAGCTGGTCCAGCCTTTCTTTAGCCTCTTTGCAGAGATGGCTGTGGCTGTCTTCTCGATTCTGGCTTGTATGCATCTGTTCATAATGCTTGGCAGAACTAAAAGCCTTGGATAAGAGGACTATAAAAATAATGACAATGAATCTTATCTTCACCTAATCAGTGATGTTGAGAGACTCCTTTTACCGAGGAAAATATGTGGCCATTGTATATTGCAAGTGCATAAGACAGCTGAAGAACATCAGACATCAGACTCTGGAAAAATATCCGAACAACAATGAAGACAATGCACTAAACCATGAAGGCTTAGTCAGTACTGGAGAGACCAAATTGCTTCAGAAGAATGAAGAAGAGAAAAGAGACACAGCAAGGCAAAGTGCTACATGGCCAATACATTAAAAAATAGCAGGTAAAGCAGATAACAAGAGCTGGCAATGGCTATGAATAGAAAAAATGAAGAAAGAAACGGAGAGGCTACTTCTGGCTGCACAACACCAAATGTGTACAAAGACAGAATTGAAAAGAGAGGAACAGATAGCAAATGCTGCCTCTGCAAAGATGCTGAAGAAAGTTTGTTTGGTTAGCTGATTAGCTGCTGCAAGATTGCACAGAATGATTACAAACAATGACATGAGAAATAGAATGACTGTGGCAAAAGAAAGGAAAGGTAGTACCAATAGCAATAGGGATCTTTTATACAATACCAAAACAACTGAAGCACCACTTAAACACCACTGGCATTGACAAAATCACCATCAGTTAATTGCAAAATGCAGCTTTATTCAGAACAGATTACATTCAGTGACTATACTTTTAACACTATCAAACATCAACATCTGCCTATGTCAGGTTCTTGGGAAGGACTTCATAAGTGGATAAAAATGCCAAATCGGTCTAAACATCTGGCTAAATATGCAATAAACCAATTATTTTATACACACACACACACATACACTACCATGGATTATTATTATTTACAAAATGCATACCCTTATTGTATAATACTGGAGGATTGTATGAGTTAATCTATAAATTTTGGCCTGATTCAGGTTTGTCATCTTTTCCAATCTGTTCTATAAATGAAGGGTTTTTTTTTTCCAGAAAAGCTTCATGAAAAGTTTACTAATCCATTAATATATGAGTTTTGTTTGTATGCTTTCTAATACATACAGTTTTTGAAAGTGATTTCCCTTGACATGTATCCTTCTGGGGCACATTTCTCCCTAAATTATATGATTTAATATGTATTTTAAAAACATGATTGAAAGACATTATGTTATATGATTGGGAAATCTGAATTGATATGTTTGTATTAAAATAAAGACCATGGTAAAACATCTGTTTAAAACAAAATGTAACAGAAAATGCACTGTTCAGATGGCCTACAAGGTGATGGTTTGCTACAAATGGTTTATTATTTGCCCTATAGCAAAATGATCGGTTATTGTTTCATTTTATTATTACAGATTACAAGAAAATTCTAAGAAAATGTACCATTTTCTTAAGCATTTGATATATCTTCTTCTCTTTCTTCAACTTACCTTTCTCCTACAATTCCAGACTTTAAACTGAGAGGAAATGGAATAAAAACTGTTCTTTCCCAACCTTAACTACATCTTCTCTAGAGCTTTATCCTTTCTTTAAAATCACTCACATTTTATATCTCCAGTGGTCTGATAGTATCTGCATTTGTGTATATGAGAATTAACATCTCATACAATGTATATTCTATCTCTGGTTGATACCTGAAACATTGAAAGTATCTGTCAAACAGCTATATTCATATATTTGCTTACTGAAAGAAGCATATATATATTTTTCAAGTTCTAATTGCATTCACATAAATATTGTTATTTCTAAACATTAATGGTGGCATGGATTAATGGAAATCAGATACTACATTTACCAAAAGCCATAATTCAAAAATCTTTTTAAACTGAAGAAGGACAAAGGAAATATGCACATTTAAATATGAATAGCAACATTGGTATGCCTGTTAGAAAATACATCATACAGTATTAATAAAAAAGTTAGAAAGCTGCAGAAACGTTGGGATCATTTGCTGTTCTCCTGTGCAAGAGATGAGTCAGTGCTTTAGTCCAGAACATTATGATTCAAACTTGGCTAAATTTAACATGTGTAGACTTCAACTCCCAGAATTCCCAAAATGCTGGCTGGGAAATTCTGGGAGTTGAAGTCCACAAATCTTAAAACTGCCAAGTTTGAAAAACAGTGGTCTAGTAATTTTGTTTAGGTAAGGGTGGAACGCTGTAGCTCTGAATAGGCATTTCCTACTTCTCAGCTAACATTACTTAACATATAAAGATGAAGAAATTCCAGTTGGAACAAATCTAAAGAAAAGCTATAACTAGAAGGAGAATACATCCACCAGCAATTTGTTTCTGGAACAATCTGGTCTCCTATTTCTAATGTGCTGACCTGACAATAGGGCACATTAACATTGTGTTGTGGGTTATCCAAAGGTTAGTTTTGATGTAATGTTGTTTGGTTTCATTATGAATTATGGGTGTGTGCCATTTTAGGACAAGATGCAAATTGCTCTAGAGAACAATGCTCAGGTTGATCTGTGTAGACTAAGAAGTTAAACTAAGAACAAAATGTAACAATAATATATGCTGATTTCCATTACATTAGAATCTTGCCTTTCTTCAAGCTTACAGTAGCACATTCAGTAATGCTACTGTACACTACTGAACATTACTGTACATATTTCATGTTTTGAATATGGTAGATTGAATGGGAATGGGATTGGTCCATAGCCATTACTAAAATTTTCTTCTAATTATGGTTCGTATATGTTTAGAATAAATAAATTCTCCTATTTATCTCTCTCACCTATGACGTCTGTGAGAATGGATCTGTACCTATATTATAAGATATATAGCATTTCAATCTTAGATGTTGACGCATTCAGTTGAAAAGTTATTGCGCAGTAAAGATGAAAATTTAGCTCAAGCTTTAATCATTCTGTCCCCAGAAATAAACAGCAGTAAATTCACACACACCCTTTTGTTCTTCCTACATATACAGATACTATGACTGAACAGATGTGAAGCACAGAAAGGCATGTCATTACATAACACTCTGCAAGTCAGTACAGCAAAATAGACTATTTAAAAAAACCCCACAGGAACTTGGCATTTAATTGTACATTCCTATATAAAATACTAATAAAGGAGGAAGCAAATTCCATTGGAAGTCTTCATCTTGTAATCTCACTTGATTTTATTCTTTACCATCCTTTAAATAGCAACTGCTTGAACTTTTAAGAATTGCTTGCATGTGCATGTCACATTAGACACCCACATATACATTGTTTAAAGCTTTTATCACAACTTCTAAAGGTATGCTTATATCCGTTAATGATCAGAAAGATCATAAGTGTTGGAATAAACAGAATAGTGTTTTTTTTTTTAAAAAAAAAACCCAGTGTGACTCATACCTAGCCAATTTTAGTAAAATACACAAAGGAACTATGAAAGTGATGGATTAGGAAGAGCAGGATGAAGTTAGCTTCCTGTATTTTATATCTTCAACAGCCAAATGCATTGCAATTGAATGATTCACCTGTTGGGCCCCTTGTTTTGTTGATAAAGTAAAAGAAAAATAGAAGCAGCAAGAAATATAAAAAATCAGTTATTTAAAATATTTCTGATACTACAAAGAAAATAGATAAGAATTTGATATAGATTAATGATGAGATAGAGGCTAGAAAAATCTTATAACTAGATTCAGAAAAAGGAAGAAGTGTCATTATTTTAAAACAGTCAATAGTCCGTGAGGCCGGCCTGGCGTAGTTTGATTATGTTTTAGTGGGGGTTTTGTATGGGGTATTTTAGAGCAGGCCTGTTATTTAATTTGACTTTAGAACAGAAACTTGCATATATTTATCGTGGTTTTTATTATCGCCTGTTCACCACCCTGAGTCCCGTAAGGGAGATAGGGCGGTATATAAATTCAATAAATAATAATAATAATAATAATAATAATAATAATAATAATAATAATAATAATAATAATAATAATAATAATAATATGAAACAATATGTTATATATATATATCGCATAAATATATTGAAATATTTCATCCCTATTTAAACTATCCTTTTTCATTTCAGTTTTATAATAACATTCATAATGATTTATTGGCAACCTCCCAGCTGAAAGTTCAGATGATTTCCTTCATGTTGCTATTGGGTTTCCCAACTTTGTGATACAATTCTCTAAAACGATCAATAAATTTAGATGACTTCCCCGCAGTTAATAGTTAATTGTGATGAAGATTGAGGAATAAATAAATATGCCACTTACTAAAAAATACATAACTTCCATCACACTTTCTTGATTTAGGTGTACTTTTATTAGCAATATCAGTAGACTAAGTCTTCTTTAGCTTCTTTCTTACCATCTAACAAAAACAAAAAAATCCAATTTTGCAAGTTAAAAATGTAAAATGGATAAAATATATTGAACTTCACTAAAAGGTACACTTTATAATAATAATAATAATAATAATAATAATTTCTATAAACACTTCAGAGACCATGGATATACTATGAGATATCATAGTATAGATAGGAGTCACCAGCCCTCAGGAAACTAACTGCCAATCAAAAAATTTTCAGGCTTGCTCAACTGTTTTGTCTGTGTACGCCCAAGCTCAGGCTTTTCCAGGCAAAGGGGAAGTGAGTTTTGATAGCACTCATGCTTTATCTATGCAAGTCTAATCAGTTGAAAAAAAGGTTACAATCTCTCTTTTGTCCATGATCTCCTGGTAGACTATGAGTCACAATTTGAGAAACCCCAAATTACAGGACAGAACTTTGTGATGTACCATATAATCCCAGGGCACCATACTTGGAAACCATGTCTTCTAGCTCCTGATAGATAGAAAGATGCAGGTAGCCTTCAACTTATGATCACAGTTCAGCCCAAAATTTCTGCTGCAAAACAAAGCAGTTGTTAAATGAGTTTTGCCCCACTTGCAACCTTTTTTTTTTACCACAGTTGTTAAGCAAACCACTGCAGTTGTTAAGTGAATCATGCAGTTGTTAAGCAAATCTGGCTTTCCCCATTGACTTTGTTTGTTGGAAGCAGGCTGGGAAAGTTACAAATAAGTGATCACATGACCCTGGGACAGGGCAATTGTCATAAATACACAAATACAATTGCCAAGCACCCAAATTTTGATATGATCATAGGGATGTTGCAGTGGTCATTAAGTGTGAAAACAAGTCATAAGTCACTTTTTTAATGCCGTTGTAACTCCGAACAGTCATTAAATGAATGGTTATGAGGACTACCTGTATTTTAGCGACATGATACCAAATGTTACTGAGAATGAGTTGTAACTTTGAACCATTTTCCCAAGCTCAAAGGCTTTAAAGAAGTTGTTAGTGAATCTGAATTTGTTACTGATGGTATGCAACATACTATCTACACATACATTCAGATACATGCACAAGCACATTCTCAAGGCATCACATATCTCTACATAATCAGTGTGTTGGTTATGGCTTCATAAATAATATTTTAGTTAGCTATTTTCTATTTGTACTTCAAGTACTAGTTGAAATTCTAAACTAAATTATCAGGAGAGAGGTGCTTCGTATATTTCAGTGGTGTCAAACTCGCAACGTCACATGACATGTTGTGACGTATCGTGACTTTGTTTCTATTGCCGGCAATGGGGGGTTTGCCATTTTGGCATGATGCATCTGGCCCGGCAGTTTGATATCCCTGGTATATTTCATTCTCATGTTGATATTTTTAAAGCATATATCTAAAGATAATTTGATAGGTAAACAAAACACACAGTCCTTAGAATGATAGCTTCAGGGACAAATGTTTGCTGCATGGTTGATTCAAATCCAGAGATACCTTTTTTCAGTATTAAAAAAAAGAAGGAGCAACTGGTCTGTATAAATATGAGCTCAATTGTTTCTGTATTATCCATGTTAGCCCTGTGAGCCCATCTGCTAAAATTCTACATAGAGTTTATAAAATTCAATGGGATTTAGATAAATATATAAAGCACCTAATAGGATCAAGAACTACTATAATAGAGGTCTAACTTTAATAATTAGTATAATAAATTATAGGTACTGAAAATGATACATGTAATCACCTTTGAGGAGTTTTGTATGGAGATATAACAATCCACTGGAACTATTTAATTATATAGTGACAACAAGAACAATGTGTAGTAGCAGTATTTGTTTTGAATACAAGAGTCATTATAATGTAGCGGCTGAGATAATAGAATTGAATCAAGGTGTTCCTGACTATAGGAGCTACTGTCACTTCAAATGGAACATACCGTGTCTGAAAACAATGAAGTTACACCAAACAAACGAACAAGGATACAGTAGTTGAAAATGTGTTACACATTGCATTAGAAGTATGGAGTAGCTTGATGTGGGAATGGACCAAATCCAACCTCCTCAGGACTATGCGTCTTGGGCAGCAGTTTGGCAATTTATGAAAGTAAATTCTTTGAACTGAAGCAATGAGCCAAACTGTGCCCAAGAATGATGTCGTCTGAAGGAGTTTTGGCATGTTCCCGAGGGAATAGAATGGTTCACAATGCACTGGAACAATACGTTCCTAGACTGATGAACTTTGAAAATCTTTACATCACATCTATTTTTCTGACAAACAAAGAAAATTACACTTTGCAATTTGCAATACTTTCTGTTTTGAAAAATAGAGCTGATTTTCTGATTCTGGAATAAGATATGCTGGAAGGGGGGGGCCCTGCTGGATCTCAAGAGGAAGAGGGTATTTCAGAGGATAGGGGCTGCCACGGAAAAGCTTTGGTTTAGGGCGTTTTCAGATACTTCTAGTATTTAAGGCCTGAAACAGAATGTAAATCAACAACATTGGTTTTAGTGGTGACATTTAAAAACTTCTGTTTATGGAGTGCTTATCATAATCTACAATATTTTAAGTCTTGAAATCTCTTAATTTCTTCAAACTAGTACAGCAACTAATTTTTTCCCCAGCTTTGTTGTTATAAAATCTATTTAGTTCCTTTCTAATTATGCTTTCCACCTATCAAGAAAAGTGTGTGTTTCACATAGAGGGTCAGAAGAGTTTATGTAGTTTCTGGATGTTATGTTCTTCTTATTAGGACAACCACTGTTTGCTTATTTATTCCAGCTGTCCTAAGGGCAGACAAAGTACATCTCTCCAATAGGTAACTGGAATATTTCTCCTTTAGCATTTCATCCCAACACTGTGACTAGTTGAAGATTACATGAATTCAGGATTAACTTCCTTCTTCAAATGCCTCCTAATGAGTTATGAACAACTTGCACCTTGCATTGTCTTTTATTATTTTATACATTGATCTAGCAAAGTACTACCCTAATATAGAACTGAAGGAGGACAGAGGTGGGGGAAATTGAAGGGAAGTTTATTGTAAAGAAGCACCAGACTCTAACAAAGAACAGCTGCATACAACACCTTCTTAGAAGACTATTTTGCTCAGTGTTCCAGCAACAACAAAGCATTCAGTGTACTGAAATATGGTAATTTTAGCTCTCTATCTTGGGAGAGAATACGTTGTGATCAGTTTTGCTATCATGAGACAGCAGCTCACAAGATCAGATGCTGGGTTCCCAAATCACACGACTGGTAAGGTCCCACTGCCAGGACAACAGTGTAACAGGCCCTTCCTATAGGCCTTTTCATCATTTAGTGATCACAAGTGATAATACATCTTTGTTTTAAACAGGAAAGCTGTTCCTTTACTAGTGGAATACTTATCTTCTGCAAAATGCTGGCCATGCAAGGGAGTAAGAATTGTGATTGGAGAAATATGTTTTCTGTGATATTTTCTGTGGTCTGGATCTAAGAAATTTTAGTCCCTGGACTTCATATACCTTTCTGAATTGTGAGCTACTTCTGTTACGAAGCATGCAATCAGCATGTGATCCACTATTCCATATTTTATGCTTTATAATTGGTCTTCCTCACTGGAGTAAGGGAATTTGTTTGCCAACCTTGAGAAAGAGAGGGGGAAAAAACACATTGGGCTTTTCTAAAATATCCTAAATTCACTTAAATCAAATTGCATAATGGTTACTTGTATTGAGTTTTATAAGCAGATTATTATAGTAGAAAACTATGGTAAGTTTTTAAATAAAACAATATAATAAACTTGCACATGCTACTGTAGTTGCTCCAACTATAAAGAGACAGAACAACAGAATAGCAGAGTTGGAAGGGACTTTGGAAGTTTTCTACTCCAAATCCCTGCTCAAATAAAAGACCTTGTACTTTTCCAGACAAATGGTTGTCTAATCTCTTCTAAAAAAAACTTTCAGTGATGGAGCACCCACAACTTCTGGAGGCAAGTGGTTCCACTGATTGTTTTCACTGTCAGAAATTTCTCCTTGGTTCTAGACTGGATCTCTCCTTAATAAGTTTCCATCCATTCCTTCTTGTCCTGCCTTTTGGTGCTCTGGAAAATAGGTTGATTCTCTCTTCCTTGTGATAGCAACTCAAATGCTGGAAGGCTGTTATCATGTCATCCCAAGTCCTTTTCTTTATTAGACTATACATCCCCTGTTCCTGCAACTGTTCTTCATATTTTAGCCTCTAGCTCCCATCATTTTTGGTACTTTTCTCTGCACATTTTTTCTAAAAAAGTAAGGAATAAGGAATGATAATAAGGAATGAATTCTGCACTAAGTAGCCTTAGCCCCAACAGCTATTGGCACATCCATACCTGCCAAACTGCTGTTTCTGAGTCTGGTTTCTATCACTGCCATAATTGGATGCTTCCTAAGCAGTCATGGTCATTTGATGTTTCTATCATGGTTAGATCAGAGTGAAGACATAACTTCTATATTGGGGGTGGGTGGAGTAGACTAACAACAGATACCTCTATTGTGGCTTATTCCATTTATCCTTCTCTTATATAATCCAAATTGTATGGATTAAACTGTTGTGCTATGAAACTAAATACAAAATGAACCAAAGAGATCTAATGAATCAAGTCTCCAAAATGGTTTTGGACTAATTTTGTATGTAAGCATTTTGACTAATTATTGCAATGATAATACTTTTATTATTTACTTTACTTACTTTACTTTTATTTTTACCAAATGAGAATCAGATGAAGAAATGGATACGACATACTTAAGTACAATCTAGCCAACCACATTTTAACCTACTGTGATCTATAAACCAAGCCCATTTTGCCAGTTTATTCCTTAATGTGTCATATGAACCCAGAAAAAGTGGTGAATCAAATAAAGCCATAGTTTAACTAAGTACAAATAAATATGAATTGGGAACATAGCCAATAAAATAGATTTTATTAAAGGGCTTATGAAAAGTAGCAAGAATTAAAATTAATCACCAGCTAGATTCTGGAAACACCACAAAAAAATCTTAAGTTATCACACCTCTTTGAATAGTGTGAATCCAGGCACACAAGCATTTCCCTTAGGATGTATTTTCTTTGGAATCAGTACATTGACTTCTGAGCTGGACTGACTCAGAATATATGATTACAAATATGTAAGTTCACTTCAATTAATAGTCATATTTCCTTTTCCTCACAACAGATATCACAGGAAATCATTAGCACTCAAAGACTATAGCAATCCAGGTTTTCTGACTTGTATTATGAGTCCCTTCATATAGCCAATCTATGTGTTTACTATGGATTTACAGGCGGCTGTTACGTATAAGCTGGGTTGACAAGATCAGAAATGAGGAGGTGATAAGCCGCCTGGGAAAGCCAAAGAAAATCATCAAAACAATTAAAAAACAAAAATCCCTAGGAGTTGGAAATAACTTAGTAGCTCATAATCATTCACGAGCTCTTATCTGTTACTACTGATCTACAGCAAAATCATGCTTTGACTACACCAGGGGTGTCAAACTTGCAACGTCACATGACATGTCGCAACGTATCGCGACTTTTTCCCCATTGCCGGAGCTGGGGTGGGTGCGGTTTCGGTATGATGCATCCGGCCTGTGGGCCAGCCGTTTGACACCCCTGGACTACATCAATTGTCCTCCTTGTCCCCATGATGGTGCCCTTTTAGTTCAACCCATGAGTAAGATAGCCTTGCAAATTATCATTAGCTCTATTGGTATAAAAATAACATTTCCTCATTTATCTTTGCACTGCTCAATTCATATTCAAGATGAATAAAACCTGATATACTTTGTGACCAATTATCTTGCAGGCAAAGTCAGCTGAGCTGTTGTGGGTATAACTGGAGAGGAGTTGGGAGTGTTGATGAGTGTTGGGAATCTTAAGAATGCCCTTTTCCATCTGGTCACTTGCTAGATTCCCCAGTTGGCCTTCCCCTCTCACCATCTGCTGTCTCCATTTACAAGTCATCTAGGGAATGCTTTTCATACTCTTCACTTCCTGCTTTTGACACCAGCTCCTCTCCAACCAAGCATCAAAATAACAAAGGAGAGCAGAACAGATTTCAGTTACAGTAATTCACTCAGGGAAGAGAGACTGTTTTCATAACAGTTAATGTAATAACAATTTATTAAATCTACATGGTCCCCCACTCTGTGAATCTAGGTAATTTACAATTGTTAAAACATTAAAAAATAATAATACAAAATAATACAATCAGCACAAGATGAATAACAGTGGCAAATAAGTCCAGAGGGGAACACAAAGAAGAGACATCAATCAATAAAAAAATAATCTTTTACCTTAAACCCTGCTTTTCCAGAAATTGAGGGATGTTGACCTAGTCCTAGGTCTTTCTTGATCACATGCTGCTCTCCCTATGTCAGTGATGGCAAACCTTTTAGAGACCGAGTGTCCAAAAACCACCCACGCCCCCAGCCTGCCCGCAGGGCCACCCACCGCCTCCACGGCCCGCCACAGATCGCCCAGGCGGCCCAGCAGCGCCATGGTGACCACACCCTCCACCCACGCCCTGCATTATCTGCGCATGACGGAGCGTGAGGGCGGAGTCTTGTCCCCGCTACCCAGCTGCTGTGTCCTTGGCTGTATTGCTCTGCGCGGGCTGTGCCCTGGGGCGACTCTCCTCTGGGGGGCTGCTGCTGAGGAGGGGGCTGTGGGGGGAGGCAGGACTAGGGCGATGGTGCATGTGCCTACAGAGAGGGCTCTGAGTGCCACCTCTGGCACACGTGCCATAGATTTGCCACCACTGTCCTATGTGATCAGTTTCAATTATTCCTTGCTCCCATGGAGAATAGTCTGAGTTCTTTTCCCTCTAAGCCTACCTAGTTACACAGTCATAATGGGGTCTACCTTTCTCCTCTCTGAGGCAATTCCTTTCTTGGTTTCATATATTATTTCAACTTTAAGGATGCTGCAATGGAGTGCAAGAGAATGAACAGGCAGATTAGCTTAATTAAGACAATGAAATGAGATCCACCCCATTTCTGCCACTGTGCCTGATTGATGGATATTTTATCACTGGCTGGTGAGAGCTGAAAAATAATAGCAAAACTAGAGATGAAAATCATTAATTTTGCCTAAAAATAGTAGTATACTTTCAAATATTCTAATAGAAAAACCAGTACTTTAGAACAGGTACAATAAGGGTAAGGTAGGATCTAACAATGGAGACAAAAGAATATCATGGTAGCATTGTTTTGTCAGTCCAAGGATGAGTCAATAGTCCTTTAATTAATTAATGAAAAGTGTGGAGTCTTCTTTAAGTTATTTACTTCTGCTTATGTCCAAATAACATTTTCCTTGCAGAAGAATCATGAAATGAACTGGGCCAAACACAGAGGAAGTTTGTGCATTACAGTATGACACAATGTGGTTTGGTTTATGTACTAAGAGTGATGTATGAATTCAGTCACTGTAGTTTATAACCCTTTGTTAACATGGTTTAACTCATATCATTACCTCAAAGAGAAGAGTGGAGAATCGTGTAAGCTATCTTTAATATGTACTAGACAATTTGTGACCCACAGACCTTTCAGAGAAGCAGAATGATTGCATGTGGGCAAATAGCAGGAGTGGGAGGAACTTGACTTCCTGCTGGCTTCCCCACTTCCTCGTGGAAAGCTAGAGGGAACATGAGAAATCTTCCTTCCCCTTCCTTTCCTAGTAAGGAGGTAGGTGGTTACTGCATTTGGGGGAGGAAGCGAGGGAACATGTGAGTGGCTGACAGTGTGAGTTCAGAGCGACTATCAGACAATGCACCATTTTTCTATTTACTTTCTCCCTATGGGATTCCCATAAGCAAACTCTTTGCTAGGGTGAAGGTGGCAAGGAAGATCAACAATCTTATCAGTACCTTCCAGTTTCCCATGGACTTGTGGAAAACTGTCAAGGAATACTGAAAATGAGGATAACCTAACCATGGCTGGTGGGTGGCACTATACAGCAAGTACTGAAGCAGCGAAGTGGCAAAAAAAAAACAACCAACCACTCCCAAATCCCCAGACTTCATTCCCTTGGGAATAATGGATCCCAGCATTCTGTAACCCATTGATTCTCAATTTGGTAGCCATTTGAGGTACTTTTGTTAACAAAATTTTGCCCTTTAATGCAGCATTTCTCCCAACAGAAGGTTACAAAGTATCAAACAGTCACAAGAGATTTAGTAGTATATAGATTATTACTGGACAAAAATAAATCCTAAACAGAAATAGTTACCTAAATTGTTATATAGATTAATGCCAAATTTCATTACATTAGAATAGGCTGCACACTGATGTTAGGAGAGGCAGACATCCGAACTGTGTCAGAAAATAGCATGATAAAGATGGTAGTGAACAGATAATTGAAGTTCTTGTGTATTAAGAGGCACAGAATGAAGAAGAGTCTGAGGAGTAACTCAAAAAAATGAAGACAAACATGGAACCCATAAGAAAAATTCCATAGTCTATTTAGGAGAATCCAAGGATACAAAATAATATTCAAGCCTTTAAGTCTCCCACCCATCCCACAAATGTTTATCATGCAGGATGATAAACAAAACAAAAAGAATGAGAAATCGGCACTTCATCATAGTCTTGAAATGAGAGAGGAGGTAGCAAATATGCAGACCTTCCAATCAACAGAATCTGAAATTTATATGCTCCACTGGCTTAAAAAGGCATCACCTAGTAATTAGAAGGGATGTGGGTCACAAAGAATAAAACCTCATCTTCAATACTGATCTTTTAATGTAGGACTGGTTATAGTATGGTCATTAAAAACACCCAAAGTTTTATTTTAAAAAGTTCTCAGAATGGTATTCAATATGTGTTCCAATATCTCAGGGACTGCCACAAAGAAGAGGGAGTCAAGCTATTCTCCAAAGCGACTGAAGGCAGGACAAGAAGCAGCGGATGGAAACTAATCAAGGAGAGAAGCAACCTAGAACTAAGGAGAAACTTCCTGACAGTTAGAACAATTAACCAGTGGAACAACCTGCCTCCAGAAGCGGTGAATGCTTCAACACTGGAAGTTTTTAAGAAGAGACTGGACAGCCATTTGTCTGAAATAGTATAGGGTTTCCTGCCTGAGCAGGGGGTTGGACTAGATGACCTCCAAGGTCCCTTACGACTTCTTTATCATCATCATCATCATCATCATCATCATCATTAACAACTTTTTTTCATGAAGAGTTTTGGAGAATTAAGAAAGTTTCATCTTATACCTTGGTTGGTTTACTGGCTGAGCCATCATTGTTTTTAATAAATAACAATTTAGTGGGTTCAATAAATGTTTTGTTATGTGAGAACCTAAGTTCTGAGTTAATTATACTAATGGTTTGAGAGTTAACAGGGATTTTGGAATTTCAGGGGTTTAAGTAGAATTAGAGGAAAATAATATATATGCGGTCCCCAGTTTTTTGACAAATGTAGTATCTTAAGATATAAACATCACCTCTACACTTATATACGTCTACTGGAAAGGGGAGCCGCAGAAGTAAAGACTGTGACCCCAAATTAACAGGTATAGATATCAAATTTCAAAGATGACACTACAAGGGATAGGCCTTAACAATCTATATTTCATATAAACTTTAATCAATTTTATAGAAATTTGACTAAATATGAAAACAGCAAGTAAAACAGCGTAAAGCAAGATTAAAATAATAAACAAAAAGGAGCCCAGGTTTTAATAAGTCAACATCAAATTTTACCTAAATAAAAGGCTTGTTCTTTTAAAAGTAACAATGATGTTAAATCTGACAAAATTTAGTAGGCATTTCTCCAAACTGGGGGCTATTTCTCATAACCTCACTGCCAAGCTCAGTCTTTTACCAGCTACAAATTTAAGGCATACTTTGTAATTATACTCCATTGAGTAACACAGGTATATCATTTTGTATGGGATCGAATTCAATGTCTACGTTAATTCAGTGGCTTTGTTCGTGCAACACCCTGAGTCATGAAGTTGCCAGTTACCTCTTAGCGTAGGGGTTAGTTGCGCAACCTCAAAAATGACTGAGTAAACAATAAACATGGTTTCAGCTGGTCGTGGGAACACAGCCAACGCCACCTACTCCCTCCTTTCCGTCCCTCCCTCCCTCCCTCCACCCACCACAACCCCAAAAGCTACGTGATTCCCTCTCGGGCGGAATCGGTTCAATCCTTCCTCTGCTACAGCCCGAAGCGAAGGACCCAGAACCCTCTTTTCCCCTCCGCAGCGCTCTGCGGCGCGGAGGCATCTGGCTTGCGGCGGATCGAACCTACCAAGCGTAACTCTCACTCCTCGCGGGTAACAGAGCTGGAGAATGCCAGAAGAAAACGAAAGTACGGGATGCGGAGCCTGACTTCTTTCACGAGCTCCCCGGAGATTGGCTGAGACAAATGAGAAGGCGGAGAGAGCGAGAGAGAGAGAGAGAGAGAAGGGGCTGGTGGGAAGCTGTTTCCTAGGTAATGTTCGCCACCGGCGCCACCATTGCTTCCCCCCCGCGCGTGCCTGCATCAGAGGAGTAAAAGGCTCCGCTTCCTTAGCCGGACAGCCTCTGTCGCAGCCTGAAGGCTACCTAAGCCCAGCAGGTAGTACGTGTTACTGGCGACGGGGCTGAACAGGAAAAGCCGCCGCCACCGCGGATTCAAGGAACAGGAAGCGAGCTCGACTGCCGCGTCCAGCCGCCGCTTGAGCAGGTAAGTGTCTGAAACCAGCTGCGGTTGGCCGCAAAGTGAAATCACCCGAGCTGATTTGGCCAGAAGGGCAGCCCGGCGCCTTTTCCTGCCCTAGTGCCCATTGCTGTCCAGCTGGGTTCGTTAAGTGGGGAGGGAGCACCACGGGGAAGGCAACTCGGTGCGGAGAAGCTGTCTGCCTGCTGGGCTGCCCTTGGGAATCTCTATCCAGACCACTGACGTATATTTACTACTCGGCTGTAGGTCCAGCAAACCGTCTATAGAGAGACGAGATGTAAGCAAAACAAAGAAAGGAAACACACACACACACACACCCCGCCACAAGGCTGTTTTTTAATTGTTGAGGTTTTATTCTTTCGTAGATTGCATTGAGCTCAAAAAGATTGTGGCGCCATCGGAGGTGTGTACGTACGTGGGTGTATGCATTCCTGCTCTCCTCCTTTTTCTCCTCCCCAAATAATATTTAACTCCCTCGTAAGCATAGTAAGAAGGCAAAAATGTGTGTCTGACATCTTCATTAAAAAATTGCAAGAGTAGTTTGCTTAATAAGCACAGAGGCAGGCGTCTGCTGCCCTCTTTTTCAAGTGATCATGTGAAGTTTAGTCACCTCGCAATCAGTTGGGATGAACAAGAAGGCTAGAAAGAGAGCTGTGGTATGCTTAGCAGAACTGCTAATGTTAAAAACCTTGGGCTTTGTAGAAAAGATGTTATCAGTTTTTGGGCCATGTTCTGTAGAGTGCTATTTTTTTTTTTTGATTGCACCATAGCCCTGGAGGGTGAGAGTCAACTGCTTCCATTTTAATGATTACAATGAGTTAAAGATTAGTAACATTTATTGTTTTTATTTAGATAATATTACTTGAGAGGATATAGCTTTCATGTTGTGATGTTTGGAACTCTTCTTACAAAAAGCTATTCTCCAGCTGTTTCCAGTTTTTCTCTTTCCAGGAAGAGGCAACAATAGTATGTAATAAAAATACAAGGAAATATAGTCTAAAAATCTGGGTGTTGGGTAAAAATTGCTGAATTCTCGCTAATCTTTTCTGAAATTAGATGAGGATTTATAGTGTTATTTAATTAAGATAAAGATTATTGCTGTGTACAACTGACCCAAACCCGGCCCTTCCTGTTGACAGTTGGTATTTTTCTGGGTAATCCTTTGAAATTCTTAAATGAGGAAGGGGAAGTTGCTTGGGTCAATTATGTTCTCTCTTTCCAAATCCTAAGAGCTCATTGTGATACTTCTCATTACAATCTCAGAGCCTTGAGTAAATTAGTCATTTTTCTCAGTTTGCATATGCTCACTGAATTTGAGATTTTATTGAAATACAAGCCTTGCAGTTATGTATATTGCTTCATGAAAATAGTTTTTGATGATTGTTGGCAACTTTATTATAGTATATTTATGCATTTGTGTACTTTTTGGGTGGTATTTTAATTAATAGAAGGTAGGTGACCTATTTAAATCCAGATATGGATTCATTGAGGGCAATTTTTCAAAAAGGTGTTTGTTGGCAGTGGTAGAACCAGAGTCCATATTGAGAGTTCTTGCGTTTCTCCTTCTTCCAGCCAATTTATTTTCCTTTCTTCCTCTGCTAAGATGGCTATCTGATGAATACTGTAGATCACTGTTGTAGGCAGTCTAGGCTGATGGTTTACAGGGCATTTTTTCATTTTGGTTGTGGGTTTCAGGCTGAGAAAAACCACTCATTAAACATGATTATATTGCAAGTACTTAAGTGCTGTGAAGAATATTAACTTTACCTTGAATACACTAGAAGAAATGCATTTTGTGGCTTGATGAGCTTTTCATGGAGATAATTAGAGACAAATTGATATACAATAGTTTTAATAATACCAGCTATGGTGCCTGGAAAATAGGGAGATAATTGTCATAAAGAATAATGATAGGTTTTCAGATACGCATTCCAGTCTTGCTTGAAAATTCAGGGATGTTTGTGCAGATTCAGAAAACCTTGCTTTTATTAACTTGATTTTGTAAGCCTATTCAAGCATTATGTAAATTGGGAATTTTTACATTTGACTAGATAGTCTTTCCTGACCAATATATTTAAATATCGTTTGCTTCTATGGTTGGTTTTTGTGGGAGGTTGATGTAATTTGTGAAAGCCAGGCCCCTCTGCTTGGTAATTAATACTACCTTCAAACTGCTCTGTTAAGAGGAAAATAAAATTATTTCTGTTATTTGGAATTGTGCTTCTGTTGGTGCAACTTAGAAATTATATTTGTCTTTTTTGTAGACATATCACACAGTGCCTTATAGTGAATAGACAATGAGATGCTATTCCAATACTTTTTCCCCCTCATCTAGTAATTATGCATTTGGTTTGTTTCTAGAAAGGTATAGCTAAAAGGTATAGTTAAAAGTTTACGCATTTTAGTCTCCATATTAGTTTCAGCTTATTTCTCTAACTGCTCAAAATCATTTTGAATTTTATTGCTTCTAGAATATTTGTGTCATCAGCAAATTTGACACACCTAGTTATTCAAATAAAAAAACCCTTTAAAATGGAAAACTGATTTTTGTAGCATTTCACTTGATGCCCCTGCTCAATTTTATGATGTACCACTAGTGAGCACTTTGAGTATTAATTTTCATACGACGAGGCCCTCAAGCTTGCTAATCAATGTGCCATCTGCTGTAATGTACTTTGATACAGTTAAAATGTATTTATTTGAAGCATTTATATGACTGCCCAATTAAGACACCCTGATTCTAAGTGGTGTAGAAGCAAGGAAAGAAAAAAAAAACAAGAAATGCAAAAGACAACGGTTACCATTAAAATGTCCTAAATAATAAAATAGTGGCTGGAACTGAAATATACTGTAAGTCTTCAAATTGAGAACTCTGCTTATCCTGGCCCAAAAGTCTAGGAAAGAACTAGTTTTAACTGTATTGATAAATGCATGCTAACTTCTGATTATTGTATTGTGCATTGATCTCTATGATCCATTATAGAGTCTTCCTAAATGCAAGTGTCATTCTGAATTGTAGTTTGCTGGATCTTTAAATTTCCATTTGTTCAAAATAGGAGCACCTGGTACTTCACCAGTAATTGAGGATTTCTGAAGATAATGTACAAGGATTCTGTGATACCATCAATATTGAACAGTGCAATTGTTCTGGTCTTAAGCATTGAAGCTTAAAATATTTTTTTCCACCAATCTGGAGCTTTATTCCTGTCCTTCCCCATTTCCTTGTAGAAGATACACTTTTTTTGTTGGACTACACTGAACTAAACCAAAAGTTTTCTTTATTACCTGTTAGGTAACTCATTATGTAACCTTTGTTACTTATTCTTTAGAATCTGTTCATTATTCTAAACAGTCCCAAAGTGTGATTGAATTAATTGAAAAGATTATAGTAATCCCAGTTAAACAAAGTAATAAATAATATACAATACTAAAATATTAAAATGATAAATCCCTTAGGCAGCTATAGTAGGGTTTCTGAGTCCCAAGAAAAGAAGCCTGTAGGGACTTTCCAGGAAATGATAGAAGCACTGGGACTACAAAGTGGAAAACATGCAGGATTCTAAATGAAGGCACACACATTCACCTACCTTCTCTCTCAATTGTATTAGATCATGCTAAAATGTTTCCTGAGCTTTTCAACCTTGCAATCCAATAATTTTGGAGAAAACTGTAGACCTGTTGCATTTTCACATGCATATTTTGTTCCTCCACTCTACAAATTGTCAGGAGCAACAAAAAGATGAGGAATCTGAGCATGGCATCANTGAAGGCACACACATTCACCTACCTTCTCTCTCAATTGTATTAGATCATGCTAAAATGTTTCCTGAGCTTTTCAACCTTGCAATCCAATAATTTTGGAGAAAACTGTAGACCTGTTGCATTTTCACATGCATATTTTGTTCCTCCACTCTACAAATTGTCAGGAGCAACAAAAAGATGAGGAATCTGAGCATGGCATCAATTACTTAGTGTGAGAATAGTAAGAAAACTATGCTCAGATGATATTGTTTGTCTCCATTTGTATGAGTGAGATGGGTTGTTAAATTTGATAAGTAAATAAATAATTATAGTATAGAACTATCCTGGAGGAGTATAAAAGAGCTTATTTGAATTTGCATTCTGTGCTTCTTTTTTCTTCCTAAACATCGAGTTATATTTTGCTCTAAGTAATTTTTTATTTGATATATGCAAATGATATATATTTTATATTAAATTTAGTCAATTGCTAAGCAAGTACACCAAATAATTCATACAACCTATCTTATTTACGGTAACTATTTATGGGGTTTATTTTAAACTATAAATAGTTGCCTTTATTTATTTAGCTGATATGCAGCTCCATTTCCCAAGATACAGAGTGGCTTACAATTAATAACATAAAACTAAAAGCACTGAGCTGCCCAGAGATGTTTGCTGAGGTGGGTGGCTATAGAAATCAAATCAAATCAACTTATAAATAAAGAAATAAATAATAGAAAATCAGTAGCATAACCATAATAGCCACAAGGTCATAATGTGTCACCACTTGGAAAGCAAAATATTCAGGCATTCCAAATACTTTTCTGAAAAGCTATGTTATCATGGATCTTTGAAAAATATAATAGGGTTTGAGTATCTGAGTTAAAAGGCAGAGTGTCATCACAAAGAAAGTTCAAGCACAGAGTTCCTGTAAACATCTCTCTAGATTTGGGATTTTCCACAAATCCTTCCTACTACATCTCACTGTGTGGGCAAGATCATTTCTGAGAAGATTGTCATGAAGATATCCAAGACTGAGCCACAGAGGTTTTAAAGATAATAACTGTCAACTAAACTAACTGGAGTTTCTAAATAGTTTTCAAGAGCAGCTCTGTGTAGCATAAATTATAATCATCCGATGCAAGGTGATAAGGCCATTTGTACAGAAAGCAAAGCTTCCTGTTCCAAAAATGGCTACAATAGATGTATTTGCTCCTCCAGTCCACAGGCTCTACCTGCTGTTCAAGAACAAGCCATGATACAGGAGAACTCCCATATTACAAAGCCAGAGCCATTGTGAGAAGTGCAACCAAACCAAGTTGAAGGGTCTCTTTGCCACCACTATTCTAACAGCTATCTTTCTGGTATTCAGTCTAAGCTTCAATCAGGAATTCAGCAAATAGAACTAAGTCTTTGTTTATCCCCTTAAACAATTTAGTATAATAATGTTTAAAGGTGAGCAAAAAAGTGTATCAGTTTTTCACTTGTTTTTTTTTCTTTCAACTTTTTAATAACAGAACAACATCAGAGAAATCTTAAGGCAGAAAATATAAAGAAATGGACTGGAGTCTTGTAAATTTTCTGTGTTTTAATTTGGATTGTCATAAGCAGATAACAATTAGGAGTATTAGAGTCAACAGAAACATGGATCAGGTGGAGACGGATAATTTGAAGCAAATTCTCATTTATCTCTGACATGGCCAGGCTTGAATTTTCTCTGGTCTGATCCAGATTTTTTAGCAAGCCTTGATTCAGTCTGTCTCTCTGCAGCCAAAGCATGCTGCAAAAGGCAATACTTGCAGCAGCCAATTACCCATTCTGGCAAAAAAAGAAAATACTTTTGAAATTGACATAATATTCTATTGTAGGGAAGGAGTGGGATGTAGGATATTTATTTTCTAATAGGCAATCCTGTTCCACAATTCAGTGATGGTGAATCTTTTGGGCCTGGCATATCAAAAATTTGGAAAATGTCAAACCTGATTCTGCTGGCATGTCATCCCCACCCCCCAACAAAAGAGAAACAATTCTCTATCTCTCCACCATCTAGGCCACCCTGAACATTGGCCCTTGACTTCAGCTGTAGCACCACTGTTGCTACTCTAAAAGGCCACCTCTTACTGTTCCCCAAGACACACAAGCCTTCTCACCTGACTTCTGGAGGCTGCATAATGACACACCCCATTCTTTCATGGCTTCTGCAGCTTCCCAAAATCATGAAAGAATGGATGTGTTTTCAAAAACAGTTGTTGGGTGCCTGGTGAGTACTGGTGTCTCATCTTTGGCATGCTTAACATAGGTTTGCCGTCACCACTCCAGTTAGTTTCATTATAGAGTACAGACCACTATGGGTTGCTTCTTGGTTTAATGGTTGATTCTTTTTCTTGGTTGCTCCTGCTTCTGTGTCTATCAACAGGTCCCCATTTATAAATGATCAAATTGAGCAGATTCCCATCATAAAAGGGGACCCTAAAGAATTGATAGTTGTGCAGGACTTTGGCTTCTGGGGGTTATTTTTATAAGTTCATTGGTTTTTGTTTTATTAGAGATGCTAAGAATTACCTACAAGAAATGTAATATGTGTTTAAGTGGAAGACAGTGAAATATTGCTTGGGCAGATTGTTATTTCTAACATTTAAAATTTGTAACAATAAAATTTATATTCTTTGCTTGAATCACCCTAAACTACCTTGTAATTAAGCTACTTACCTTGGAGTTCACTTCTATTCCATTGTGCTGTCTGAAGCCAGAACCAGGGAAATCAGATAGGATTTTTGAAGGTAACAGTTATCCTTTAAGTGGGTAAAGGCTTCTTTATACCTTCAGAACTACACTTATTATGCTTTTAAATAAGTTTAAGCTAAAGAAGGTGACTTTGAAAGTTGGATAACTAGTTGGGTGGTTGTTTTACATTCCTCCTACCTTGTCTATTTAAAAAATATTTTATTATTGTATTTTAATTATAAACTCCTTCACTATTGATTGCAAGGAATGGGTATATAAACACTGAATGTCTTATGACTTCTAGAAGGTAGAACGAGACAATGAATAAGAGTCTTGCAAAGCTATGAGTTGACCGTGGTTTGGCTTTGGTTTTATATGAGTTTTTTCCTGCTTGAATGAACTTGTGCTATTGCAGATGTGCATGTAATTATTGAATGGACTTGTATTAAATATTGTAAGTTTATAAGACAGCAGGATATGTTTAGATCAGGCAACTAATGTTATTTTACATATTGTCATCACAATGGGTAGAAGTGACAAACGGAAAAGCTGATGATCATAGACTAATTTGAAAAGGTGCTTCATGAATCTTATGGGCCCACAGCAAAAAAAGTTTCTAATGAGCTGAGAGCATCAGTAGATTAAAAGGGGAAAAATAAGATATTTCAGATAATCAATCCAAATTTGTTTATAGCATTAAAATGTTTAGGACCATCTTGAATATGACTTGTTCTTTTCCCCCTCCCTAATTTATTATTTTTGCAAATACAATATAAAACAAAAACATAAAAAAATGAAGAGATTTGTGAATATTATAAAATTAGTTTAAAATATAAGAAACACTATAAATCTGCATGTTGGAAGTATCTTATATGAATTTTAAGTTTTTTGTCAGTACTAAATAAGTTAATATTTGGGATTATGCAATAATTAATAACTATAACTGGTAACTCAAATTATGAATTCTACACCAAGATAAAAAAAATGCAATTAAAAAGTTAGATGTTGAAATGCAGGCCACCAGTCCATGAGCTGGCAGAAAAGTGCCAACATAAAGTTTGCTATAATAGCTGTTACGGTTTAGTCTGCCACAGTAACATGACCTGTTTCAGGTGTTGTCCCTGCAGTTTTAATTCATGGCAAGTTAAAGCAGTTGGTGGATTCTGCTGGCTTCATTTGTTCTTTAAATGAGTATGATCTCCTAGAGCAGGGGTGTCAAACTGCTGGCCCGCAGGCCAGATGCGTCACACGGAAGCCACGCCCACCCCAGCTCTGGCAATGGAAAAAAAGTTGTGATACATCGCAACATGTCACATGACACGGCAAGTTTGACACCCCTGTCCTAGAGCAAACAAAAAAAAAACACTCTCCTTAATTAGAACTAGATTGGGATAGGAGGTGAGTTTTCACAAATCTATTGATTAATGGTTTTATCCCTCTGCTAAAGTACTTGATGATTAGATGGTCCTTGAAATGGGATAAAATAATAAATGAGAGAGCCTTCTGCTTTATTCATACAGTGCTGTGTTATTGTACATATGTTGGGGGAAAATGCTGCACACATGGAAGAGAAATAATGTGTATTTTATATAATATGTCATAATCTAAAACTGTTTTGTACATAAGCAAAGCAATTATAGCTTATTTGGTAGTTTCTGATCCCCCCCCCCTAGTTTTTAGCTGCTCTTGCATAATTCCTCTGTAGATCAGTAAGAAGCTTAGGGAGGCACAAAAACAAACAACATGTAAGCCAGAAAATTGAAAAGAAACAATGATGCCTTGTTCATGCTGAACTGCAACCAGTAAGCTATAACAAATCCATATCCCATAGTCTCCTGCCCTAAAAACATGTTTTATTCATTGACTTTCATTAATATAGTGCCCTCAAACCAAACCAAATATACTATGGCTTAGTACAAATTTGTGAATTGAGATACTTCTTTTTTATAAAGTTGCTACGCATTATAACTAAAAGAATTCAAATGTAGAGAACTACAGTCCTCTCAATTCTGTCTTCCCATTTTCAGTGTGACACAAAAAAGCCAGTGTACATGTTGTACTTACTATAGCCTTCAGCATCGTTACAAAAAAAAAATCATATCCCTGGTTTATGGTTATGATGTCCAATTTATAGTATTTCAGCCAGAAGTAATCTGCATTATACTGGATAATGCACTTGGTTTGCCTCAAGCCTTTATGAGTAAGCATGTTTTGCTTTAACTAGGCTTTATGCCAATACCATGTAATAGAAAACTGTTTTTAGTAAAACTTTTTTTTTTTTAAGAAAATGGATAAGGAAGAATATAAATACAGTGTGCTTTGTTGGCTGGGTAAAATCATTATTGTCTGAACCAGACTACTATAGAAATGATGACATATAAACATTTGCAGATTTGGAATCACTGCTTCACCATTGGGATTATATTTGCATTTACAATTTTTTACATTGTTCTTTTTTGAGACAATGTATTAACTCTGTTTATCAAAAATGTTCAAAATACTTTGAGTAAACATGGTAATGGAATATTTCAGGCTTTCTGTAAGTGCAATTTTATTTAAACAATTTTTTGGAGGTGATTGTACTGTACTGTTCAAACAGGAATCTATTGTTACTGAACTTTGGCAGGGACAGCAGCAATAACAGCAATAATACTTATAGTTACTAGGGTTCACTAGGCAGTAGCAGTTGCACTCATCTCTGATAAATCAAGGAAATTAAGGATCGGAATTCCTTCAGTTTAATTTCAGGTTAGTTTCATAATTTGTACAATAGCTAGTTTCTTAAATCCTTAATTCATTGAAAAGCAAGAGTAAATTCAGGTGTTTTTTTTTTTTAATTAAATCACTTTTCCTTTTCCAGCTCACATGATGCAGTGGTTTGATCAGGTGAAGAAGAAAATTGGGCTTTGGCCCACTGATTGCTTGACCAAGGGCCATACACACTTTTATTCCCATTGTGTATTCATGCTGACATGTGCAAATTCACTATGCCTGCACATGTCTCAATCTTTACCTTATACAGATAGTCCTCAGTTGACAACTCTTCAAAATTACAGCGGCTTTGGAAAGAGTTCTTTATGACCCATAAAGCACTTCTGCTATTGTAAAATCACCCCTCCTCACCATGTAACTGCATTTTGAGCACTTGGCAAACCAGAACACATTTACAACTGCTTGTATCATCCCATTGTCATGTGACCACAATTTCCAACATTGTTTGCCATTTTCTGGAAACTGAGAAAAAATGACCATTGTGTGTGTTGGATTGACTTAACCATGTGGTTTGCTTAATAACCGCAGGGAAAATAGTATTAAATGTCAGCTAATCATTTCAATATAGATAGATACTTCGCATTCAACTTCCCAAATGTATGATTACTCTACATCTCCTTAAAGTAGCTGTGCCTTTAAGGAGTTTTAGACAGTTATTAACATTTACAGTCTGAATCATCTTTGGAGATTAAATCTGAAGTGTTGCACAACCATAATACCATATTCTTGATAATAAGAGTTAACATATTTTCAGTTAATGATGGTTATCGGACTAAACATCAGTGCTATTCTGTTTTTATATTGCTATCCTTGTATTTGAAGCTGTTGAAATAATTAAAAATTGTGAAATTGCATGAATAAAAACAAATTGAAACAATACAAAAGATATTATTTTAAAAGATTATGAAAATAAAATGAATCTAAATAATTCATCCAGGGTTCAGAGAAATAATTGGAAGAGAAGTCTTCAACAGGTCTCCAGATAAATCTATTGTTGCTTCAGAGGCAAACATTCCAGAATGCAGCTGCCACCCCATAGATGTCCCACCTGTAAGTAGAGGCAAGATGACTGACACAATGAACACAGTAGGACTTCCCTTGGTGGTTTTAGTGACTGACCAGGTCTCTACTAGCAAAGATTGCTTTTTGGACATTGTGTAGGTCTTTTTTTGAAACCTAAGGTAAAAGTAATGCATCTTCATAATCGTCACTACCACCACCACTATCACAGCAAGAATAATGATGTGAACAGTTTAAACATTATGTGGTAAAAACATTAAGGGGAACAATAAGAAAGAAGAAAAGTATCCAGGAAAGAGGTTGGGCCACTAGGAGTTCAAGGGAGAAGAGGTTTGCACACTCTGATAAATTTATAATTCTGGGCCACAAAGGAACAGTTGACATGCTGATCAGCTGTTCAGTGGTTGTGTGGCAGAAACAATGGAGTTGCTAGTATCAATGAGGCCTAGAGGCATTGGAGGCACTCAGCAGCTTATCTTTTGGGATGTCAGTATCAGCAGATTCCTGGTGGTAACATTTGGTGGTGGTGGTGGATTGATCAAGTTCTCAGTATGAGTAAACTGCGTGTTGTGCCGGCCTGCTCAAGAAGTACATTGAAACTGTTTCTTCTGTTCTTCATCTCTGCCCTTTCGGACCCACTATATTCTGCCACCGCCTACCTCTGCTACCCCAAACTGACCTTTGCTGTCTTCTTCCTCACATTGCTAAGGCATACCCAGTCAAATAAGCTGCTGGCCTTTTGTGAGGGCCAAGCGGCTGTCTCAACCAGGCACACCTCATCAGCAGTGGGAACAAGAAGACACCTGGGGTCAGTGGGGATAGGGATGGCAGGGTACAGTGTGGCCCAAACGGCAGAGTTGGGACATAGACAGGTGATGGCAGTTGAAAGGGAGATAAGCATGGCAGGTCAGGAGAAGTGTGATGTTTTTACCTAACAATGGCAACTGGACTACAAGGAACTGCTGCTGCTAAGTGGTGAAGTCATGTGATGTTTTGTCTAATAACTGCTTCACTTAACAATGAAAATCCAGTCCTCATTAAAGCTGTTAAGCTAGGACTACTTGTATGTATATTTGATGTATTTCCTAAATTTTTCCCAAATAAATGAATTCCCTTGTTATGTATTACCCAGCGTACTGGTAAAGCAAACTGTTACAACTTTTCATTCAATTTTTAGATTCTCTGGTAATCCTTTCCAGATTTTCTTTTCAAACAGAAGCAATGTTAAAGAGTAATGTATTCCAGTTAAAAGGTTTAGTGCATTAATTAAGCCTTGATTATCCCAATTAACAGGAAAAGGGCAACTAACAAAAATGTGTTGCTCTAAGAAAACATTTTACAATAATTGTTAGGGCTGGATTGTGTTTCAAACTCAAGGTATTCAGTTATAAGATGTATCTTTGCTCAAGCTGTTGATGTAGAACATTACAGTGCTCATCCACATTTCTTCCAATCGTGTTATGCTGCCCCTCACCAAATGAGGCAGTTTTGACCCACTTGAGCAAAAAGTGCAAGCATTCTAGCAAATTCTATGTTAATGCCAGACCACAATGCTCTAGCATCTGGTTTTTTCCTTTATAGATTTCAATAACCATGTCATTAAAAAAAATAGCTTTCAGAAGCAGGTTGTAAAAAATGTGAATTCTTCAAAGATCATCTGTGAATTTGGAGAGAAATCCCACAATCTCTACCTATCTCTCCAGGTTCTGTCAGAGAGCAAGCACAATTTGAATATGCTGTCACATCATGATAAAATAAAGCAAAACATTTCAATATTTTCAATAAGTTCATTGTTTTTGCTAAGGATTTTCCCCATAGACATTATAGCATGTTTTATACATATAGCTCAAGTTTTCAGACATGTTATGTGGGTGTTGCGAGATAGACGTACCTAGAAAGCAGTACACAGCTTCTGTGACTATTCTGGAGATAGTCTGCTAGATGTAGCAGGAGAATCTAAACATACACGTTCTATAGTTTCTTACTCTGTAAACTCACGGACAATGGTTGCTATAAACTTTTCTGAAATGAGTAGTTTTTGCTTTAGCAAAACAATTTACATTATTGGAGGTGAACTGTTTTGTTTCACTGAAGTGGAACAGACAACCTGAAGTGATGAATTGATTTAGGAGGAGTTGTCACAGAAAGCTTAGCTCAGTCTTCTCCCTTAATATCTGTAATGTGTGCTGAGATGCTCCGGCATCAATGGCTTTTATGTGGATAATCCCATGGCACTTTTGTGAGATTACTCACCCTGGAGTCCCCTTGAATGTGCCCTAAAATCCTTTCAGGTTAGCTGCTTTGTTGACCACTGCAAGTTTGTCCACAGCAGACGGTTAAGGGCGCCATTTTGGAAGTATTTCAGCATCCACTAAGAGATTTCTAGAGTGGCATATGATGAGTCATTGGGGACACAAAAAAATGTCGTGCCACAAGTAAATAACATACTTTGCCTAACAAGTTTATATAACTTTTCCACATATGCCTTGAATGATTGTGTGGTTTTCTCAGCTGTGGTTTCCTCTCCCAATGGAATTGGGGTGACCTACTCATAAAATATTGCAAGAATATTGATTGTTTTAACAAGAATGTTCAAGCCTGTTACAGGTTAGGTCTCTTAGATACATTATACTTCATTGTTCTTGAATTGGGGGGGATTTCTATTTAAATTATAAACAAAATGGAATGCTTGGAAAGTTATATATGAAAATATAGTAAATATTAAGCACTGAAAAATATACAAATGCAATGTGTAAAAATAGGTTAACAGCATAATAACGGGATGCAATCTTTCTTTTGCTTTCAAGTACCTTGAAGTAGATCTGTTCTGCATCTGTAGAATAAGATGATTTTCTTCTGCCTTAATTATGAATGTGTGTCTAAAATAATTCAAGCACACACTCAGGATATAGCTATATATGTCTTTCTCTACCTATTTATGTACACACACATATAAACATACACGTTAACCAGAAATCTGAAGAAGCAGCAGAAATGGATATTTCTCTTCACCATATGAGCTCTTTGCAAATTATCTGGTTATTTATATGAATTGCTGCATGTGTTGGACCAACAAATTAGTATACTTGTATGACCGCATGATTCTCAACATAAAAAAGAAGTTAAAGCTATTCCAAATCTATTAGTATCTTACTTAAAGGCATGTTTTAACTAGTGCAGGAAAGGAATAGGGAACTAAAGAAATTAGGTTACCCACAGACTATTTCAAAATGTTAACAGAAACAAAGAATCAGGAAATTAAGGCTGTATGAAATTTCTTGCAAAGAATAGAAACTTGTTACATTCTGAAAATGTGGTTAATAATAAATTTTGCTGAACTGTGGGTTAAGATCAACTAGTACCAAGCTCATTTAATTAGGTTAGATTTTTATCCTGCCTGCAACACCTGTGGCATATAGTATGGAGCCACAAGTCCCTAAGCATCATCATGTTGTAGTGCGCTCTTTTCAGTAATACAGAAAGTAATACAGAAAGATCCTACGTCCTGAATACCTGTGACTCTGTGTAAGTTGCACGTGTTGAATATGTTGTCCTTCAGTACTTGTTCTGTAAAGCTGTTCCAGAGTGCTCTCTGATCTCCGCACCATTTACAAGGCTGCTCGTTCACACATATTAATCAATAATGTTATAGATACAATTTCTAGATTAGTGATTGACATCCATTTATTTTCAGATGCATAGCCTGCCAGATCCATAATTCAGGGGTTTTGATAAAACAAAATGTAGGCAGTCCTTGACTTACAACAGTTCATTTAGCAACCATTCAAAGTTACAGCGGTACTGAAAAAAGTGACATGACTGTTTTCCACACTTAACGACCATTGCAGCATCCCCATGGTCACATGATCATACTTCGGATGTTTGGCGATTGATTCATAGTTATGACGGTTGCAATGTCTTGGGATAATGTGATCAGCTTTTGTGACCTTCTGACAAGCAAAGTCAATGGGGAAGCCAGTTTCACTTAACAATCATGGCACTTAACTGCAGTGATTCACTTAAGAACCATGGCATAACTCAAGGACTACTGTAACTTTTTAAATATATATATATATTATTTTAGAACACTGTTTACCAGCTTAGTCATCCTTGAGATATTTGCATGTGTAGATATAGAATTTCCAGCAAAATGGGTATTGCTTAGAATTCTGGAAGTTGAAATATCAACTATCTGGAAAACAGTTTAAGTTGGGAAGGTTTATTCTAAAACAAACCCAGTTTTGTTATTGTTTATTTAGCACAATATTTATTTTGTGACAAGTTGAGTGTTTCAGAATTCAAGTTGTCAGCAGTTTTAAATTTAACAAGAAGATTCAATATGGCTTCAGCCCTCTGTATCTGTCACAACAAATTATCTTCCAGGATGGTGCTCAAAGTGCTAAATTTACCAGTGCTGGCTTTATTGCAACACATTAGAAGATAACAAAGTAGGGACATTTATTTATTTGTTAGATTTATGTTCTGCTTGGCCTTCAGGGTCTTGAGGTAGTGTCCCTAGCATTCCATCCTCCCATCTTTCCCAAACAAAACCTTGTGGATTGGTTGGACTGCATGAATTGTGTTACTGACCAGAAGTCATCACAGAAGTAATTTTCTTTCGCTGAGGGTAAACTAGAACATGGATGTCATGACCTGCTTGATGATTCAGATTTTGAAGTGGAGGAGCAGGGCCTTTACAAGTTCTGAACTTGAACTGTCAGACACCAGTTGGCTCTCTAGAATCTAGCAGAGTACCTGACATGCCACCCTAGCCCCCATACACAAGGAAAGATCAAGTGAATAGAACAAAGACATTTAGTGAGGCTCCTCAAAATGACTCAGGAAAAATGGGCCTCCCTGTGTCATTCCTGTGTTACTGTGAGATTTATAGCTGCTATAAAGAAGTCTGATCTAAGTTCTTACCTTCTGTGCTTGTAATTGTTGGTACAGGACTGTAAGTTTTTCTTAGCCATTATATCATATTGGCTCTCATTTCTGGATGGATGTCAGATTGGGGAACACAGCAGTATGGCTGTTTTGGCACAGTAGTAATGACCTGGCATTTCATGTATTTCACTGTGGATAGTTGGCAAATTCAAGTGTTGCTTTCCTTCTCTTGTCCTTTCTAGTTTTTTTTAAAGTTATCTTTTATATTCCAAGGAAATAAAGAAAGCAAATAGAAAGCTGGAAAAAATAGAGATGAAGATGATTCCTTTTAATTCCATGTTTATGTTTATGTTTCTTTAAAAGGAAAAAACATAAATCTCACAGTTCTTTCCTATATTGTTTCAAGGAGTCAAAAAGTAGGATAGAAAAATCACCAACGTCCATTTAAAACAGATTAAGTTCAGGGCTTTCAATTGCAAAGTGGTCTAATACGGAATTTTTTTTCAGAGAATATTTTTGGAATATTGGAATTACCGGTATTATGTAGTAGGAGATGTGAGCTCATATAGTATCATGATATGAAGTATACATTGTGTACATTTGCAATTTGCAATCAATTGGAAATGAGGGTAGAGCTAATATATTTGATGATTCAAATACCTTCTCTTCAAATATGCCATTTTACTCTTTTTTTTTTTTGGAACAGCTCTGTTATCCAGTGCATCTTTTCAAGAAAACCAAGAGAAAAGATGGTTTGCACGAATAAGCTTATGTGGCCAGAATTACTTTGAATGAATTCTGAACAGAAAAGCAACAATGTAAGTTATTTTTGATAAAATTACAATTTCATAAGCATATGCCCAAAGGAGAGAATTTTGATTGTTTTTTTTCTCAGCATTTTTAAAGATATTTTTTATTTCACCTTTATTATTTTTATAAGTAACTCAAGGTGGCACACATACTTAAATACTCTTTCTTCCACCTATTTTCCACACAACAACAATCCTGGGAGGTGAATTAGGCTAAGCGTGAATGACTGGCCCAAAGTCACCCAGCTGGCTTGCATGCCTAAGGCAGAACTAGAACTCCCACTTTCCTGGTTTCTAGCCTAGTTCCTTAACCACAAGACTAAACTACATTGTAGTACATAATGAGGTGAAAATGAGAATGTTTCTTCTCATATCATATTTTCAATCAACTGGGCATCTATGTAACTGAAGTGAAAAAGTGGAAAAGACTGTCCAAACTTGGTTTAAGAAGTAAAGTGTGGAGTTCTTTCATGATGGCTTTACTAGTCAAATTGAGTAGTAAATGTAAATGTAATTATGTGGAGAAATAAATACCAGTTAACAAAAGTGCTCATTCTAAGGATTATTTTCCTGATTTATATATAAAACATTTCTATTTAAATTAAAGTTATGGAACTGGAGGCATTGGGATTCATCCAAACCTACTTATTATATGAGATACATTAATATATCAAATACATTAAAATATAATCTTGGTATATGTTAGAACACATATAAACAGTTTTTAATTGTTTTCAAAAGTTAGGTGTTGCATTAATCAGTACTGAAATGTTTGTATGATAATTCTTTTATTTTTCAATTATTTGAAAGGGCAGGAAAGCTTGTATAAGAATATAAGACATATCTACTAAATAGGCTATTATTGTCTCTAATGAAGATTATATTACTGCAAGTTTAGACCTGGGAAAGAGCTGAAATTTTCTTTGTTAATATAACTATAACAATTAAGCAATAACTTGTCTTATATGGGCCCATAAAATTCACTAATATCCTTCTCCACAAATCTACTTCCAACTCTACAAACTGGAGATGCTACGTTCGTATGTGCCAGACCAATACATAATTTGTTTTGGCTCAGTGGGTATATGAATCCAGTAGCATTAGATACAAACTATGCTGGAATTAGTAATTCAGCTATATCTAAAAATTATGGATTCTCCAACTTTAATATAAACAATGATACTGTTAATAACAGAAGTAGCTTTTATTTTCCAACATGATTCTGTTTCAAAATTTATTTCACCTGTTTACTACAAGGATGAAATGTGAATGCACACTGACATCAATGCACACTGACATCTTTGCTGAATGCTGATTTTAAAAATATGTTCCAGTGTGTGTTGACAAAGAAAGGTGAGATGCCAGCTTGCCTTCTAGGTCTGTATGTGTCAGCGGCAAATCTCATATAATGTATTTTTCACACCAATATAAATCTTTTTTCTATTTTTGAAATTTCATCTTGAAGAATATCATTTAAAACAGGATTTGTCAAGAAAGGCCTATATAAAAAATTAAAAATGTTACTCATGTCTACTGCAGAACTTTGCTTAAAATTACTTATAAAAATTGCTGTAGCATAGACTGGAAAACTGTTTTGCTAGTTTTATAAGAACAAAGCTATTCAGAGGATGAAAGCCAACATCATATAGTAACTAAAACACATGACTTGGATATTAATAATGAATGAAATATTTGTGGCTCTTTCTATCACATAAAAATCAGAGTTCTTGGCTGATGATAATTGGTTTATTGTTGAAGTGCTGCATTTTTGCACACTGCACCTAATTTTTATGTAAATAAAATTGGCCAACAAATTCAAATAAGGGTTTAAATCCACCTACTGAATGTAACTAGATGGTGGCCACATACAGTTTAACAATGATCCTTTATTTGCTGAAAACTTCCATGAGTAGGGAGACAGTTTTGATAGAATTATATTGTCACTAACGTTGAAACTATCCACTAAAAAAAAAAAGGATTAAGCACTCCCTCCACTTCTGTTTCAGTCAAAACATCTTCATGCAGTGACATTTCTTTCTAATTCAATGGGAGGCCTTACGATGGAAAAATCAGTTTATCCCTTTGTTTTTACTAGATTTGGGGAAAGCTCTGTGATATATTAATGCTTATTAACTGTGATTAATAGTAAGTATGTATTCCTCAATTACTCTGCCCCTCTCATTGTGGTGGGGATGGTCTTTCTGGGAGGAATGAGCAAAGAATAGTGTATGCCAAGATACATAATAGCTAAGGCATGAAGGTCATCACACTTGCTCACCTAAACCAAACAGGCACATACAGTATAATGGACAACAGCAATACAATACAAGAAGATGCTTCAAGTAACTTATCTCTTAGACAACAGAAAAGGCATAATTTCAATACAGCAAGGGAGAAGCAATGGTAATCCACATTGTATTTTAACCAAAAAAAACCAACCTCTCCTTGGATAGATAAGTTGATTAAAGATAAAGTACAGATGGGCCCTTAGGCATAGCATACACAGAGGAAGAGCTAGGATGTTTTGGAGTTCAATCATGTTTATGATGTGGCTAGATTAAAACTTTCATGGCATCTGGTTGCTGACCTTACCATACAGGAAAAGAAAATCTGAAGCCCCAAAAAGAGAATTACAATTGATACATGGAACATAAGAAACATATACATGAAAAAGCTCAACACAGTGAAAGATGAAACAAATTGGTTAAACTTTGGCATCTCAGGTATTAGTGAACTGAAATGGACTGGAACTGTGCACTTTCAGAAGATCATACTATTTACTATTAGGACATGAAAAGCTAAGAAAATGTGTCGTTGCTTTCATAGTTAGGAAAAATATAGCAGGTAGTACTTGGTGGAATGCAGTCACTGCATACACTCATTGTAATCGCAAGAGAAAGAAGGCCAACTTAAAAGCAGTTTGGATTGATTAAAAGAAGGCATCTGACTCCCTGCCATATGATTGGATAATCAAGTGCCTAAAAATAACAGGAGTCAGTAGAAACATCAGAAGCTTTGTGCAAAGATCAATGACACAAAAGAAGACACAGCTGCTGGTCAATGATGATAAACTGGAGAAGTTAATATCAAGAGAAGAATCTTCCAAGGAGACTTACTATCACCACTACTTTTTGTCTTTGCATTGATTCCTTGTCAACAATACTGAACAAGTCAGTCCATGGCTATCAAGCATCAAAAATCATCAGCCAGACTATCACACGTCTTTTACATGGACAATCTAAAGCTGTAGAGAAAAACACCATCTGAAATAGAATAGCTGCTCAATACTAGCTGTTTATATAACCCAAGATATTTCCATAGAGTTTGGACTGTACAGATGTGCCAACCCTACCATCAATAGGGGAAAAATAGTGAAGACTGAAGAAATCAAGATGCCCTATGGAAGTAACTTCAAGAACCTGGATGAGGAAGATCATTATAAATATCTGGGGATCCTTCAAACTTAAAGCATCAAGCACACTGAAGTCAAGGTTAATAGGTGACTGTCGAATGTTGCAAGTACACCAGAGTGCTGAAGACAAAGGGAACTGGAAGAATATATATCTGATGAACAGTCAAGAAGAAGCATTGAAGTTAGTATACCATGAAGGCATATTAAATACGGACAAGGCCTACCAAAAAAAGAACAAATGAAAAATAGAAAAGAGACATTGCCAATATACACACACCAAAAAATTAGCAGGCAAAGCAGATAACAATAAGATCTGGCAATGACCAAGAGCAGGAAAGTTAAAGAAACAGAGAGAGAGATTAATTCTGGCTGCACAACACTAAGCCTAAAGAACAGATGTATACAAGCCCAGAACTGAGAAGACAGCAACAGACAAAAAATGTCTGCAAAGAAGCTAGTTAGTTGCTGCAAAATGTTTGCACATATTAACTACAAACAATGGCATGACAATTAATAAAAAGGGTGCATTAGAATATCTGCAAAAAATAGCATTAACTTGCAAGCAAGAATGGTTGGATCACAATATACTGTAGATAAAGTAATACAAAATGAAGAAGCTAAAGTGCTCTGGGACTTTGTAATTTAATCAGATAAGCACTTGCTCCATAACCCCAGACTTAACCATTGTTGATCAAGAAGACAAAAAAGTTTGGATAGAGGACATAGCAGTACCTGGAAATAGCAGAAGAAAAAGAACTGGATAAAAATCGCAAAATACAAAGACCTGCGAAAAGAAGTAGCATGACTACGGCAAAAGAAGGCAAAAATAGTACCAGTAGTAATCGGCACCTTGGATGAAATCTCAAAACATATGTGGCACCACTTAAACTTGGCATTAATAAAATCCCCATCAGTCAATTGCAAAAGGCAGCTTTATGTCAAATAGTTACATCCTGCACCATTCAAAATTTCCCTATTCCAGATTTTTTATCCACCTCAGCAGGTGGATAAAAATGCAATCTACATTCTTTCAGTTTTTGAAAAATGTAGGAGTAGCACAATGTCTTCTGGATTATAGATAGTCCTCGACTTACAACAGTTTGTTTAGTGATCAAAGTTATAATAGTACTGAAAAAAGTGACATGACCTTTTTTCATACTTTCAAACTTTGCAGTATCCCCATGGTCATTTGGATGCTCAACAACTGATTCATGATGGTCATACTGTCCCCAGGGCCATGTCATATCCTTTTGCAACCTTCTGACAAGCGAAGTCAAGGGGGAAGTCAGATTCACTTAACAACCATGTTACTACCTTAACAACTGCAGTGATTCACTTAAGAACTGTGGCAAGAAAGGTCATAAAATAGGGCAAAATTCACCTAACAAATGTCTCGCTTAACAACCAAAATTTTGAGCTCAATTGTGATTATAGGTCGAGGACTACCTGTATATGATAGATGGAATAAGATAGTGAAATCCAACTTTGTAATACTTAACATATAATATGATCAACCACTTCATTCCGGATCATACAAATCAGCTCTTTGAGGTTCATCATTTTTTTTTTTTTTTTTGCCCAGGGAGATGCAGAACTCACATCAACACAGTCACCCTCATAAATAACCTGCATTTGGTGGTGAATTTCAGTTGGGGAGTCTTCTTTGGCTGTGACAATTCAATTGCAGCATCTTTCTTAAATCACACCAAGTTATCACAGGCTTCTATTTTACAAAGAATAGCAACACAAAGAACAGATGCTAAAGAACATGTCATAGCTTCTGGAATATCAGTAGTGACATCTGTTGGTGGGTTGTAGCATTGGAGACACTAATGTTCATTCAACACTCAAGTCTGCGGAGATTCTCAGTCATCCAGGTCATGGTTGCCCCAAAGGTGCTTTTTCAGGAGGCAAATGGACTTTCTTTAGCTATGCATTTTGGGATGAACACCCTTTGAATGGTGAGGGAGTATGAAACAGATTTCCAGAAAACATTGCAGACTATAGGAACCATTTGCGTTTCAGTTTGAGATGTAGACAACACAGATTCATCTCCAACAGTTTGTGCCTGTCTTCAACAGTGAAGGGACACAGGGCAGAAAACATCCTGCAGCCAAGAAGACTCCACACACATCTGCACTACTCAGGTGACCCTGAGGACATAGGTAAACATCCAAATGGTCTCAGCGACTCTCTGAAAGAATGCAAATGACCAGCTATCTGCAAGGAACATAAATCCTTCCATTCCCTACCATCCAATCAGAGCTGAAGAAGCTTCTTGGATGAGAAATGAAACATCTTCAAAGAAAAACAAGAAGTCCAGTTGCCTCCTGAAAAGCAGCTTTGGAACATTCAATCCTCATATTATATTGCGATAGCAGCCTGCATTGTGAACTACAGTTCATTGGCAACTTGAGCGTAATAATAAATAATACTTTCCTGTTCCTCTAATCCAGGGGTGGGCAACCTCGGCTCTTTTATGACTTGTGGACTTCAACTCCCAGAATTCCAGGAATTCTGGGAGTTGAAGTCCACAAGTCATAAAAGAGCCGAGGTTGCCCACCCCTGCTCTAATCGGTGCTCATGTTAGCTATTCTAAAGGCATTATATTATTGGGGNTACCTCCGAGACCGCCTTCTGCCACAGATTTCCTCCCATAGACCGGTACGCTCCCACAGAGTGGGTCTCCTCAGGGTGCCGTCGGCCAAACAATGTCGGCTGGCGACCCCCAGGGGGAGGGCCTTCTCTGTGGGTGCCCCCACCCTCTGGAACGAACTACCCCCCGAGATCCGGACGATTCCGGATCTCCTTACTTTCCACCGTGCCCTCAAGACATGGCTTTTCCAGCAAGCGGGCCTGACCTAGGGAGGATTTTATTTAGGGATGATTTTAAGAATAATTTTAATAGAAATACAGCTTCAAATATTTGGTTTTAATTTGGTTTTATAGGGGTTTATATTTTTTGTTTTTGTACTTGTACTTGTTTTAATATGCTGTGCACCGCCCTGAGTCCTGCAGGAGAAGGGCGGTATATAAATTAAATTATTATTATTATTATTATTATAATAGTACTGAAAAAAGTGACATGACCTTTTTTCATACTTTCAAACTTTGCAGTATCCCCATGGTCATTTGGATGCTCAACAACTGATTCATGATGGTCATACTGTCCCCAGGGCCATGTCATATCCTTTTGCAACCTTCTGACAAGCGAAGTCAAGGGGGAAGTCAGATTCACTTAACAACCATGTTACTACCTTAACAACTGCAGTGATTCACTTAAGAACTGTGGCAAGAAAGGTCATAAAATAGGGCAAAATTCACCTAACAAATGTCTCGCTTAACAACCAAACTTTTGAGCTCAATTGTGATTATAGGTCGAGGACTACCTGTATATGATAGATGGAATAAGATAGTGAAATCCAACTTTGTAATACTTAACATATAATATGATCAACCACTTCATTCCGGATCATACAAATCAGCTCTTTGAGGTTCATCATTTTTTATTTTTTTTTTGCCCAGGGAGATGCAGAACTCACATCAACACAGTCACCCTCATAAATAACCTGCATTTGGTGGTGAATTTCAGTTGGGGAGTCTTCTTTGGCTGTGACAATTCAATTGCAGCATCTTTCTTAAATCACACCAAGTTATCACAGGCTTCTATTTTACAAAGAATAGCAACACAAAGAACAGATGCTAAAGAACATGTCATAGCTTCTGGAATATCAGTAGTGACATCTGTTGGTGGGTTGTAGCATTGGAGACACTAATGTTCATTCAACACTCAAGTCTGCGGAGATTCTCAGTCATCCAGGTCATGGTTGCCCCAAAGGTGCTTTTTCAGGAGGCAAATGGACTTTCTTTAGCTATGCATTTTGGGATGAACACCCTTTGAATGGTGGAGTATGAAACAGATTTCCAGAAAACATTGCAGACTATAGGAACCATTTGCGTTTCAGTTTGAGATGTAGACAACACAGACTCATCTCCAACAGTTTGTGCCTGTCTTCAACAGTGAAGGGACACAGGGCAGAAAACATCCTGCAGCCAAGAAGACTCCACATACATCTGCACTACTCAGGTGACCCTGAGGACATAGGTAAACATCCAAATGGTCTCAGCGACTCTCTGAAAGAATGCAAATGACCAGCTATCTGCAAGGAACATAAATCCTTCCATTCCCTACCATCCAATCAGAGCTGAAGAAGCTTCTTGGATGAGAAATGAAACATCTTCAAAGAAAAACAAGAAGTCCAGTTGCCTCCTGAAAAGCAGCTTTGGGACATTCAATCCTCATATTATATTGCGATAGCAGCCTGCATTGTGAACTACAGTTCATTGGCAACTTGAGCATAATAATAAATAATACTTTCCTGTTCCTCTAATCCAGGGGTGGGCAACCTCGGCTCTTTTATGACTTGTGGACTTCAACTCCCAGAATTCCAGGAATTCTGGGAGTTGAAGTCCACAAGTCATAAAAGAGCCGAGGTTGCCCACCCCTGCTCTAATCGGTGCTCATGTTAGCTATTCTAAAGGCATTATATTATTGGGG
>NW_015386239.1:585005-589725 GCF_001527695.2 Protobothrops mucrosquamatus
TAATAATAAATAATACTTTCCTGTTCCTCTAATCCAGGGGTGGGCAACCTCGGCTCTTTTATGACTTGTGGACTTCAACTCCCAGAATTCCAGGAATTCTGGGAGTTGAAGTCCACAAGTCATAAAAGAGCCGAGGTTGCCCACCCCTGCTCTAATCGGTGCTCATGTTAGCTATTCTAAAGGCATTATATTATTGGGGGTTTTTTAACAGCTAATGAGCTATATTTTTTACAGCTAATGAGCTATATTTAATGCTTACTGTTAATAGGATAATTAAAAAGCTAATCAAGGACAGTTTAAAGGGAAAAAGAGAACAATGGCAAAAGCTTCCAATTTTGATGTATTTATTAATCAAATTTATATAGCTGCCTACTGCACTGAAGGCAACCCTCAATGGCACATAAAAATGGATTACAATCATTGATAAAAATAGCTTCATAAAAATGGAATGCTAATGTTATATATAATATTAAAATGTGATAAGATTTTGCTGGTATGCTTATATCTATATTTACACTAAATACTTAATTTGTCTTGGTAGCTGGATTCCTTGGGCACAGTGGCTGCATATGGACATAATATTAAGCTAGTGGTAATGCCTGGCTGACTTTATCAAGATTTAAAAGGTAAGCAGGGGCAGGCCTGGTTAGTGTTTGAATGGAAAACCTCCAAGGAATACCAAGGAATAGGCTAAGCTGGAAAGTCAAAAAACTTCTCATAGTAGTAGAAGATAGTAGTAGACCACTTCTGTACATGTACATTTCTGTGAAGTCACCAGGAGCTGAACTTGGCTCAAAAGGAGACGTTAGTGCAGCCTCTTCTAGCATATCTAAAGGGCACCAGACTGGGAAAAGTGCTTGTCTTCTGTGTGAATGAGGCTTGAATCCATTCTTCTGTCTCTTCTTTTAATTAAGCCATGAGGAAGAGAATAAAAGAATGGTTTTCCTTTTGAACTGAATACAGTTTGCCATATAATTCTATCTGTGACAAATGATGAGTTAACTAAGTTTAGTTTAAGGAGCTCATTTCAGTTACTTGCTTGAATAATTGCACCTATTTAGCTTGTTTGAGCAGCTGTAAAACTACCTATAATTTGGATAGTTAAAAATGGAAGTCAGTGGTTGCAGACAACTATCTACATTAGAAGAGAGTGAGTGAGTACTTGAAAAATTAGAATTGTAGGATAGTTCTCAAGCAGCAGTAATGTTTGTATTTCCGAATTGTAGGCATTCATTTTATTTTAAAAGATATCTAGAATTTCTTGTAAAATAAATACTTAAATGTAAATATTACAAATAATGTTCCTGCCTCAGAAGTATTATCTTTTCATTCAAAGTAGATGGGGAGAAATAGGCAGGGGAGCCCCTCCAGCATCCCTGTACTTCCTGTGTCAGTCATAAGGATGAATGACTGCAGGCCAGTAACATTGAAATGGGGTCATAAGTAGCTTTTGAGGCAACTGTCATAACTTCATATGATCTCTAAGCAACTACTTGAAAGTCGAAGACTACATGTATTTTAAATCACAAAATTGTGCTGTTTTCTAGCTCCAGAAAATTTTTAAATAGAAATTAACCAAATTTCTAGTTTGAATCAAAACATACTATATTAATGACATATGTTTCTTTCATATTACGAATCCCTGGAAAATAATTAGAAATTATTGGAGATGCTACCCATTTTAGTTTTGTAGGCTTCCTCCCAATTTACATATATATTGAAGAAAACTCACTTGGGTTTTCATATGTAGTTTCTTTGGAGAAACTGTTAAGAGTCTGGGGAACTGGTCATGGCTTGATATGTAGAATATCTTACTGGCATTTTGAACATGCAGTAATTATTATTTTTCATTGCATGGGTAAACTGGGTGAAAACTGCCCCAGGTCACAGTTCAAGGCAGGACATCAAAATCGGGTAGTTCTTATTTACTCCAGTTTGATTTCCTTTCCTTTTATTCAACTAGCATCCCTCAAATATTGTTCCACTTTTCTCCTAACAGCCATTTAGGTATTTGAATTAAGCTTAATATACTCAATACGCCTCTAAGCTCAATACTGTATAATATTTTTCCTTATTTTTATATATTCATTTTATACATACATGGAGTGGGAGCCAAAGAATCAGGTGAACATGAGTCCAAAACAGCTGTACTTAAATAGTAAGGCTAGTCCCTTTATGACCCTGGATTTGTTCTTCATTTACAAATTCTAGATTACTTGAAATTACAGGGACAAAGTACTAAGTAAAGCATGTCAGATTCTTCAGCAGCTTACCTTATCAAGAGAAGACAAGTATAGCAACTGTCTTTTGCACACCTGGCCAAACAGGACCAGGCATTGTAAGTTGTTAAATGGAAGACCATCAAGGAGTAGTAGACTAAAGGCTAAACGGCAAAGTTGAAAAATATCCAAGACAATGACAAGCAATTTCTGTGTTGCTGCCAAGAAAAGTTTGTGGTTGTTTACTCAACAGTAGTTGAGCACATCTCAAGGGTACCCTTACATGTTCATAAAATTCATTCATTATGAGGCTGCTTCTACTAGGATTTGATTTATAATTCTGTAGATTTTTGTTTGATTTTTTCAAGCTGAACTGAGGGACGGAAAAAAATTTCAACTTGCTCCATCTTTGTTTTTCTTTTTAGGTCCATGTGGTTATGATATTTAAAATCTATAATGCCTCCTGCCATGGCAGATATCCTGGACATCTGGGCAGTAGATTCACACATAGCAGCTGATAGCTCAATCTCTGTGGATTGCCTGCTTCCCACTGGAATTTACATCAGTCTAGATGTTCCTCGTGATGCCACTATTTGTCATATCAAACAGGTAAAATGCTGCTTAGTTATTTATATATTTTTAATTGAAACATCTTTTCTGAGTATTTTTACTTAGTATTTTTACTAAGTAACATTCTTAATATGAGTTATTGACATTTTTAAGAGCAGATATCTTTTTTTCCCTGTTGGGGCATAATTCAGTTATTTTCATGAAACATTCAGTAAGTATTGATTATCTAGCTTCTAGTCATAGAAGAGGAACAATATAATAAATAATATTTTGAACAGAAAACAATCCCAATGTACTCCTTAGAGAAGAATCAAGAGGTGCTGTGCTGAACCCCCTGTATCTTTAGGACCATGCCTGCTTAGCCAACTTTCTCTTCCATTACCTAAATAATAAATGTACATCTCTGTTTGGTACTGAAAATGGCCGGGCACATTTATTCTATTTGTATGGAAATAAGCCTAATGATTGATTAATAGAGATTATACATTTGGCTTGGAATTGATTTTTGCTTTAATAGTTAGCCAACCCAGCTCAATAGTTTGACAAATTTACCATGAAGATCGCAAAAGAACCAACTTGGAGAAAAAAGGTCTTCCTTACAACTTTCTGGATGAATATAAATAATATATATATTTTTGTTCCTGAAAGGCTGTTCTAGAATACTTATTGTAGTAGAATGAACTAGTTTTCTCTTAAGCTCAATATACCAACACACTGAAATTTGATGCATTTGTTGTTCTTTGAAGGCTTGAATCAGCTGGATTTGATTTAAGGATGTTTGTTTATGATACAAGAGTAGGAAGTGAACTGATGCTGAATTTAAATGGAAAAAATTTACTTTCCAGTGAATCAACTGGAGCATTTACCACAATTTGGTCTTATTTGCAGCTACTATGGAAACAAGCACACAGCTATCCTCTATTTCATCTTCTTCTGGAGATTGATTCATATATGTTCTCCTGTGTGAACCAAACAGCAGTACGCGAGGAACTGGAGGATGAAACCCGAAGACTCTGTGATATTAGACCATTTCTTCCTGTTCTCCAGTTAATTACAAGAAGCTGTGATCCAGGAGAAAAGTTAGACTCTAAAATAGGTGTTCTCATAGGAAAAGGTAAATGTCCATGTTTTTGTTTTAGGGATAAGGCACTAGAGGCACACTAACTTGAGATGAATTGAAGCAAGATAATGATATTTTTATTTTACACTAGATCCATGACCTTTTGGGTCATCCTTTCAGGGATATTTTCTTACCTAAACAGAGAAATAGAATGACCACTGGTGGGCATAAAAACAGTGGGAGCAAGAGTGACTTCCAACTTCCTGTGGGCTTCCCCACTGCTTTTGCTTGTGGAAAGCTGGCAAGGAGCATAGAAAACAACTACTACTTCTCCTTGGCTGGATTGCAGAACTGCCTGTCACTTTGCTGAGGGGATAAATGGAGTCATGGACCATGAGAAAAATGGTACTCCGCTTCCCATCCCAGCATGTTCCAAGAGTTCCTTCCCTCCAAGGAGGAAAAGGACTTAGCCATCCATCACCAGCACTCTTCAGACAGCCCTACCTCACCAGCGGGCATCTGAGTTGCTCCCTCACCATCCATCACCATTAAGAGATTTCAGATTTCAACTTCAGTTTCAAAGCAACCAATTGGTTTCTCAGTCTTTGCCATTAGCTATTGGGTATAGGGAGGCAGAGGGAGGGCGGAGATATGACTGTCCCATCTTTCCTTGCATAATGCAATCTATCGATTTCTGGAAAGTATAGTCAGAAGACATTGTGGCACTGAAGTGGCCACAACTTTCCAAAATTTCATTCCCATGCGAGTCATGGTCCCACCATTCTGTAAGTAAATAAATTGTAACTTCAAAAATTTACATAATGTCTCTAAATGAATATTAAATTGTAGTCTTAAATAAATATACATATAG